>NC_047124.1:7176733-7237500 GCF_902500255.1 Thalassophryne amazonica
CCCTCCTAACTGTGTATGGACTGTGGATTACTGAGTGTGCAGACTCACACTCATACATCTTATCTCTGCTTTCTGCCAGCAGTACCAGGGTCGACAGCCGAAGACAGAGGCCACCTGGGGACTCGGGACTTGGCGGCTCCGGTGTTCTTCAGACCGTTGGTGGTGGAAGCCGTGTGGGACGCGGCTTCTCTCTCGTCGGGGGTCTTCTATCTTCGAGCCCGTCCACACGTCACCTGGTGTTAATTGACTGTGCAAATTTCTGTAAATTTAGTTGTGTATTATCACAACATTAAATTGTTACTTTTTGGCTTACTCATTGTCCATTCATTTGCGCCCCCTGTTGTGGGTCCGTGCTACGACACCTTCCCAACATGATTTGTCTGACACATCAAACAGCCAACGTTGGTGTTTGTTCCGGGAGACATACGTTGACTCGGAATAGGCGTGTATTTCTTGAAAGTTCGTCTTTGTAAAAACCCCGTGTTGAATGATGTCAGGCCATCAAACTCTGGGTTGCGCAACAAGGAAAACCACTGCTTTGAAAACCTGCCAGGAATCAATAGAGAATCCAACACATAAGCCGAATCGATACTGATAAAATGGCATCAGTTCCCATCTATAAACCTGCATATTCCGCCACCTCTAGTCGGTTGGTGTTTCCCAACTGCCTGATTTGCCTCCAGACAGCTACATGTTATGGGCAGAGCAGGAAGAGGTGGAAAACACGTAGGGCAGGTGCTCTCCGGGAGCCGGTTTGCCTAATGACATACCTGAACCACCTACACTGGTTCCTTTCGATATGTAAAAACAACACAGAGCTGATTCCTCCAGTGAGAACTCTTTATCCCGTCTCTAAAGCCTCAATCCAACGGCTCCAGTTCAAATCAGACGGATATAATATGTGGCATCCACAGTAGGCCGTAAAAAGGCCTAGGGCACTCTTATGTCATATTGTACATTTCCATTGTTTATCGTCAATCATCTAAGACCTCCAAATGCAAACCTTTAAGGGATGATTGGGGACCACCAGGTCCAACTGCAAACTACATCTTTGCATGAACCAAAGCTTTTACTGGCCAAGGATCTGTGTGTTCTTTTCTTTTAGAAAGAACCGTTTATTATGCAAAAAGCCTCACATATTTTGTTTCTCATATCCAAGTCTCTCCAAGTCTCATTTTCACAGCGAGCGAGACCATAATGTGTTTGTCAGCACATGGTGTGCACTCTGCCAGACCTCAGAATGACTTCTGCTTGACATGGGGACTGCACCACCAAAAACACCGGGGGGCCTTTTTATGATTGTTGACCCAGAGATAACGGGGTCAGCATTCCTCTGGATGTATCAGATGGAGCAGAAACCTGAACTGGGGGTGGCACTGGCCAGAGGACTTCTACTGTCTTGAAGAACTTTCAAACTTTACAAACTTGTTCTCAGCTCTGGAACCTCTACAGCGGGTTGGAATACAGCAGTGGTTTTGATCAGTTTTACAAAGAGTCATCTAGTATTTCCAGCTAGACCTCCAACAATTTTCCAAACCCTCTGATCACACTACAGTTGAATGTCCATGAATTACAGTGCAGGGACGTGCTTAGAAGGCCATAAAAAACTTAAATAGGCCTGCACCTCCACACAGTGCCTATAAACCTCATGTTCCTGTAGAGCTTCTCATTTTTGGTTCCACAAATATGGTGATCTTCAGCACTGGAATGGTGTCATCACAACAAGTTGACCTGAACTAGCAGCAGTATTTCAGCATCCTGCCTTAAAATGGAAAGCCACCAGAGAAACGAAGAAATCCATAGAAGATTGAAATACAGCAGATCTGATGGATCTCACAAAACATAGAAAGAAAAGGGGTACAAGCTGCAGAAAGTCGAATAAAATAGACAAGACAAAAGAAGTAATCATCAGAAACATGTATTGTGAGTTGTGAGACTGAAAGCAGAGTGGTTCTTACAAGAACAGAGCTGGAAACCAATGAAGAACCAGCTCCGACACCATAACATGACCCTCCACTCTGGAGGTGCCAGGTGGATCTATGGGATGGGAGTTGGGCTGCCAATATATATGTAGACTGGGGTTGAGTTCCAGGTGTGTGCTTCAGGCTACATGTCTGTGGCCTTGGACAAGACACACTATCTGCACTCAGGAGGTGTCTCAGTCCACAGGCTGGGGAAGTACCCTGTGATGGTACCTGGAGAAAGGCATTGGCCTAATGGGCCTCAAGGCCTGTACTACAGCCTTCTTCCACTTCTTACAGCATGCACAACCTGGCCTTTAATCTGCTTGAAACAACCAGAGTACTGATGCCGTGATATTAAAAGATCGCACAAAATCAGTTTGCATGAACCAACAATTGGAAAAACTGGAAAATAAGAAATTATTCCAATACTTTGATTTTGGTTGACACCTAAATATGAATATGCCAAGTCATAACGCACAGTGTCTGCTTAGCTTTTGGGGGTGAACATCAAGCCACATAGCAAAGAAGGTGCGTTTCTAATAAGCATGACATTCCACTGCATGAAGCCAGGAGCCAGCAGAGTTGGCACTTGTACGGCAACACCACATTTTCACTGGAACGCACCAATCTACGGGGCTCTGATGACCCCAATTTAAAGTTTGCCGCAACGTATGATTGAGTTTAGTGTTTTGTTTGATGTTTGGAGATGATTCCTGCAGCTTGTGTCTGCACATGTTGGTGACAGAAACCTGTGGCCAGTAATAATTCGGTTCTGCCAAGATTCCCAGTTTTTGCCGTCGTTTGGGGAAGGCACATCTAAAGTAGAGCAAAGTAAAGTGGGTAGTTTATCAAGCTATTTAATGAAAACCTTTGGTGCTGTAAGAGACTGGCTTCGCTCAATATTAACCCACTAAATCACCATATCAATTTGCGTGTTTACCACCACAGTCGAGGAGCAAAACAATTATTTTCAAGTCCATCCACCCAGCTGGAGGCAAATGTTGAAGTGATTTATGAACGGGTTAAAATCAGGCGTCAGGAGAGAATTCAAGTTAAGTGCCGCTTAATGGGCCAAACTAGAAATTAAAGGATAACATGACCGATTGTTGTAAAGACATGAAACACAGTTAACAACTGATTATGTTAAACAGCAAGCAATTATTCAAAATTAAGATTTAACACTGTAATTACATGTTTTGTTTTGTTTTTTTGCCTCGGGTTTCTGACAAATATTTTGTCATATTATGCATCAGAAATTGGGTTACAGCTGCGGAGGAAAGAGCATGTGATTTTTTTTCCAGTAACTCAAAATGTCATTATTACCTCTTGAAAGCCACATTTCTACATTCCCAAAATAAACAAGAATTTATTAATTTTGCCTCCATAATTGGCAGCGATGCGTCAGATACGCATCCAGCTAAAGTAAAAATCCCCAATAACAACATTTTATTCTACATTGGTGTGTCAACAGAAATGTGTTCCCCATTTAGTGGAACAAATTATATCAATTTTACAGCAAAACTGTACAAATGCTGGTACCAGAATCAAATCTGACATGATGGTACCCAAGGTAGTACTTACCAAACCTGGTGGAAATGTAAATTAGAAAAACTGAAAACCAGCCTGTGAATGCAGAGTATGTACGGCCAAATACATACACACTCTTAGTTACATATAAGATATTATAGCCAACTTGGACATACTAATTAGTTGAACGAACAGACGGTAACCTGGCCGCTTCCACTAAACTACAAACCCCTGCTTTTACCCTTCTTGGAATGTCTGGCATCTTCTTGAATGTATCAAAAATCCTCAACCTGGCAAACATCTGTAAGCTAAATGGGTCACTTCAGCATCTGGTATCCTGAACCATCCTCAATTTACCCTCAATAAGCCTCTGGCCTCCCTCAAAGACCAACGTTGGGTTTGACAGAGAGGTATTGTCACCGGAACCTCTGCTTGATGGACACCACAAAGAGAAGATGTGACTTGAGGGCATGATGCAATAATGTGTGCTGCCCTCTGCTGACCAGATTTTTCAAATGACAGCAGCCAAGCACCTTTGTTGCCTCTTTGCAGTACTTTTGGCTGCTGCCGTTGGTTTCCTTGGCCAAAGGATCCTCCTCATTCAGAGCTCCGACAGCTCTGGGACTATTCAAGTTTCATGGACCTATCAAAAGAGCCACAGACATCCTAGTCAGGAACAGAGCCAGGTCCACAGCATCCAGGAGGCTGCAGAAGTAGCAACAGCAGCAGCCACAGTGCAAATGACTCTCTCACTTCGTCAGAGTACTCGGTGATATGCCTGCCCAATATGGTTTATGCATCATAAAGTGTGTTGGTTAGAAAACTCTCTCCAGGTTATGTGAGTCCTACAAATTAAATTTTAAACCCCAATCTTATTTTCTAGTTGGTTTCTCTGCTGGAGAAAAAGAAGCATCAGGCTTTGGTTGCAAAAACTGACACATCAGTTGCCACAGTTTTTAAATGGGACATAAACATTCCTCGGAACAGTAGCCAAAACACCTTCAGGGTTTCAGTGCATTTTGGCAGGAGGTTGGCATTGTCCTTTGCATAAATCAGCAAAAGCTGGGAAAGCTCTGTTAAACCTGTGTGTTGGAACATGTTCAAAGTTTGAGTACTCAGTCAGACTCCTGGCCACTTCATGCCCGGCTACAGGCGGCCTGGTGCAGGTTCGATACAACTCACTGTCCAATTTTCACGCCAAGTGCAGAAAGAATTCCCCTGAGATACTTACACAACCCCTGGCAAAAATTATGGAATCACTGGCCTCAGAGGTTGTTCATTCAGTTGTTTAATTTTGTAGAAAAAAAGCAGATCATAGACATGACACAAAACTAAAGTCATTTCAAATGGCAACTTTCTGGCTTTAAGAAACACTATAAGAAATCAGGAAAAATAATTGTGGCAGTCAGTAACGGTTACTTTTTTAGACCAAGCAGAGGGAAAAAAATATGGAATCACTCAATTCTGAGGAAAAAATTATGGAATCATGAAAAACAAAAGAACGCTCCAACACACCACTAGTATTTTGCTGCACCACCTCTGGCATGGACTTAATGAGTGACAAACAGTACTCTTCATCAATCTGGCTCCAACTTTCTCTGATTGCTGTTGCCAGATCAGCTTTGTAGGTTGGAGCCTTGTCATGGACCATTTTCTTCAACTTCCACCAAAGATTTTCAACTGGATTAAGATCCGGACTATTTGCAGGCCCTATTGACCCTATGTGTCTTTTTGCAAGAAATGTTTTCACAGTTTTTGCTCTATGGCAAGATGCATTACCATCTTGAAAAATGATTTCATCATCCCCAAACATCCTTTCAATTGATGGGATAAGAAAAGTGTCCAAAATATCAACATAAACTTATGCATTTATTGATGATGCAATGACAGCCATCCCCCCAGTGCCTTTACCTGACATGCAGCCCCATATCATCAATGACTGTGGAAATTTACATGTTCTCTTCAGGCAGTCATCTTTATAAATCTCATTGGAACGGCACCAAACAAAAGTTCCAGCATCATCACCTTGCCCAATGCAGATTTGAGATTCATCACTGAATATGACTTTCATCCAGTCATCCACAGTCCACGATTGCTTTTTCTTAGCCCATTGTAACCTTGTTTTTTTCTGTTTAGGTGTTAATGATGGCTTTCGTTTAGCTTTTCTGTATGTAAATCCCATTTCCTTTAGGCGGTTTCTTACAGTTCGGTCACAGACGTTGACTCCAGTTTCCTCCCATTCGTTCCTCATTTGTTTTGTTGTGCATTTTCGATTTTTGAGACATATTTCTTTAAGTTTTCTGTCTTGATGCTTTGATGTCTTCCTTGGTCTACCAGTATGTTTGCCTTTAACAACCTTCCCATGTTGTTTGTATTTGGTCCAGAGTTTAGACACAGCTGACTGTGAACAACCAACATCTTTTGCAACATTGCGTGATGATTTACCCTCTTAAGAGTTTGATAATCCTCTCCTTTGTTTCAATTGACATCTCTCGTGTTGGAGCCATGATTCATGTCAGTCCACTTGGTGCAACAGCTCTCCAAGGTGTGATCACTCCTTTTTAGATGCAGACTAACGAGCAGATCTGATTTGATGCAGGTGTTAGTTTTGGGGATGAAAATTTACAGGGTGATTCCATAATTTATTCCTCAGAATTGAGTGAGTCCATATTTTTTTTCCCCTCTGCTTGGTCTAAAAAAGTAACCGTTACTGACTGCCACAATTTTTTTCCTGATTTCTTATACTGTTTCTTAAAGCCAGAAAGTTGCCATTTGAAATGACTTTAGTTTTGTGTCATGTCTGTGATCTGCTTTTTTTCTACAAAATTAAACAACTGAATGAACGTCCTCCGAGGCCGGTGATTCCATAATTATTGCCAGGGGTTGTAGTTCGGGACAAAGTGTAGACTGAGTTTGCCCAGAATTACACCAAACAAAAATTACTTTTACGGACTATTTCTGAGACTTATCACCAAGAGGCGAGAGCAACAGCCAAGGTGCGATGAGCCATAACGGGGCCGGGTTATGCCTTTAAACCTGGTTTCCATCCAGCCCGGGTCCGTCTGTGGTGTTGTGGGTGCTGGTGGTGCATGGCACCAGCACATGTTCCCACATCTGACTCAACTTTAAATTCTGCAAGGCCCAAAAGGTAAAAATTTCCAAGGTAAAAATTTGTGGAATTGGAAACTAGTGTTGGCAGAGGTTTGCACTCAAGTTTTTATTATTAGTTTATTTATTAATTTCTGCCTCTTATCGACTCAATCTAAGAATTGTGGCTTTAATGCTATAGATCTTTGAGTTCATCTTTTCCTTAATGTAATGGAAAAGGAATGTTGTTATTGCTCAACAATTTGACTTGATAAAATGTCAGAGAGCAGAGTCATATGTGTACAGCCTGCAAACACATCACCACCAGCAATGGCTGCTTAGATAGATGGTGTCATCAGACATCCTCTCAGTATTAATGTATTCAAATTTCAAGTTTGACAGTTTTATGGTTCTTCTATTTTAGGATGCAGAAGGTTTTGCTGTACCGTACGGACGAACGGACGGTGCGGCTGATGAGAGATTATGGGGTGTTTCTGTCGCTGTAAGGACTTCCCACGGAGCGGGACGTCGTGCAGCACTTCCAGGCGCCGTCGTCGGCCTGTTTTGAGCTGAAAACATCCTAATTTAAGGCTTAATTCACCAAGGACGTCGTGAGAGAACAGAGAAGATTCAGAAGAGGCCGGCATGACGACTTTATGCGGACATTCCACTGTTTAAGGACATTTTTTAATGAAAGACGTGCGCGCAAATTCGCCGAGTCGTTTCCGTGATGACTCAGCGAATCTGTGTGCGCCGCGACAGGACAAACACCTCCGTGTTGAAAACCATTTGTAAAATTCAGGCGGCTTTTGATGGCTTTCAACAAGTGAGTAACTGAGAAATTGTTTAACAGCTTGGGCATGTTCCAACTTGCCCGTTAAGGTTTGCAACAGAGGTATTTTTCCTGTCGCGGCCCCCCGCGGTCGGGTCCGGCCCGACATGCGACTCTGCCCGCATGTTCTTTCATTACAAAATGTCCGTTAACAATGGAATGTCCGAATAAACTCCTCATGCTGACTTCTTCTGAAAGTTCTCTGTTCTCTGACGACTTACTGGGTCAACAGAGCCTGAAATGTGAAAGTTTTCAACTTGAAATGGCGAGACGCTGCCGCCTCGAAGTGCAGATCGCCGTCGGGCGCCGTGGGCCGTCCTTACGGCAACACTACCAGACCAAAATCTCTCATCAGCCGTTAAAATTTTTACAGAAAACCAGCTGAATTTATCGAATGGTGTCCACTCAGTTGTGCCTTACAGTTTTGAAAAAATTTTGATCAAATAAAGTAGCAGTCCTAAACAATGAAAAAATCGACGAGAGGGTGGGCCACTCCTCACTCAAAGACTGCCCACAGGCGAATGACGTAACCGACAGGCGTGAAAAAACTCTCGCATGCCCACGAGGGTTCAAGCATGTCTGATGTAATCACACATGATTCAAATCCATATGGTTTTTGAAAAAAATAATAAGGTCTGATACTTTTCTAATAGACCTCGTATTTTAACAATAAATGAATGGATCATTAAAAATGTCCATAAAGTCAAAAGACATTTGCACAGGTCAAAAGTCTCCCCTTATTGTGCAGTTTTAAAACATTCACAATCACTAGTCAAATTCATATTTTAAGGCCCGGTCCCACTGGCGTTTAGGAAGATTTGCATATGAACTGCGCACAAAATTGGTTCATATTCACTGAACATCCGCAATATCTGTGAAACATGCTTGTATGAGTCGGCTGACATCCGCACACGTCCGCAATTACCCGCAGAGGCACGTTTTTCCGTTGCCAGGATTTTTGAGCTACACAAAATTTTGATTGTGGATGACATCCACCTTACATACTCAATATATACTCAATCTATGCACTGTACTCGTATATCCGCCATTATCTGCTGATATCTGCAACTGACGGGGATTTGCGGCCTGGCAGCAGACTGGGACAGTGTGTAAAACAGATATATAGCGTGCCTATCATGTCCACATCACGGACTAAAATAAGCTGTAGCGATTGCATACAGATTGGCCACGAACAAAGCGTTTGTATTACGTCTGCTTTGCATCTAATTTGCGGACAATTTGCAAATGCTCAACAAACACGTCACGTAAACCTAAAGTACTATATGTGGCAGAAATCGACATACCTGCCAGTCAGCGCCAGTCCAACTGTGGAGACGTACAGATGTAGATATGGATCCCCAAAGACGTAATAGCTGCTGCAATCCAACAACATACTGTAAATACCCAGCTGCAGAGACATCAGCTGTGGACTTCGGTTCTCTTTCAGAACGTTTATTTAACTCCAACAAAAGGAAGAGTTGCTGTTACAGCCGTAACTCATGCTGAACTCTTCTTTTCATGACACTCAAAAAAAAAAAAAAAACTGTCTCACAACCCTGAGCGGCTTCCCCCCTCCTGCTCCCCAAACTCACGAACAGTTAACCCTTGCATGACAACATGAACGGCAACTCTATGATCATTACAATACCAGTCAACTCATCCAAGTCCAGCAATTGCTCCAGAGGCTGTGGTGTTGGTGTGAATAGTGATGACGAAAGGCCCGAGTGCGCTTATTTTATGACTGCAATGCAGATGCCGCGCACGTGTTGCGCGTGCGTGATGCATCCACAATACATCCATAATACTGCCGTAATAATCGCAATACGTCCAATCCATTTCCTCAGTACATGTGTTATACATCTGTGACTGATCGTCATATATTTGCTATACATTATTAATATATATATGTAATTCATACTGGGACATTTGTCATTTTTGGCCAATTTTGTTGCGGACGACAACGAACGCCCGTAATTTGTGTACTCAATTCATGCGTAATTAATCCTCTCCCTAGTGGGACCGGGCCCTAAGAAATGACTCTGTCCTGATCACAACATTAAAGGCAATCACAAATTTTGATGTAATTACAAGCTGAAATGACTCAATTAAAAAAAATAATAATCATGAGGTTTATGAAATCACAGAAATCTTACTTTACAATCACTGCAGTCATTCTTAAATTATCTCCTGTTGCATTTATAAAAAAAAAAAACATTTGTATTTATTTACAGTGTGTTTTTCTGGTTGAAATGAGATATGAATAATCCACCAGACTAAAAAAAATGTACAAATTTCAATGTTATTTTATTTGTCGAAAAATAAATGTCCAAGTTTACAGGTGGTTTTAATTTACAGATGAAGAAGGGTTTCTAAAGAACCTTTTATTTAGCTATTTTAGTTACAAGTGTTCTAAACTTTTTTTTAATAATCAAAAATTTTGAGGTAAAAAAATATTTGCAAGGATTTTTCTTCAGAAAACTGTTCTATAAATGAGCAGTCCTGTGACACATTTCTGTTTTGTAGAGATCAGTGGTTTCTGCCACTAGTCTTCCGTGTTTTGGCCCGACGCGTCATTCTTACTGGACAGCGCGAAGCTACGTCACAGCTCAGAGCGGCGAAAGTTGGACTGGATTGAACTTTGACCGCGTCAGCCTGTCGACAAGCGGCAATGCGCGCTCCCGTCAGAAGCATCACTTTAGCTAGGCTTTTGACGCGACGCTTCTGACGCGTCTAAAAAGCAACACATCTATATCTATATCGCATCTATATACATAAAGGGCTAATTCTGTCTGTCTGTCTGTCCTGGATAAACTCACAAACTATAATATGTAGACCTAAAAACAATATACAAGGTCTGTTAGAAAAGTATCGGACCTTTTTTTTTTCAAAAACCTGATGGATTTGAATCAAGTGTGCTTACATGAGCCAACCTTGAACCTTCGTGCGCACGCATGAATTTTTTCCCACCTGTCGATTGCGTCAGTTGCTGGCAAGCAGCGTTTGAGTGAGAACGTGTGGATTTTTATTGCAAGGAAAATGACGGAACAACTGGAGCAGCGCTACTGCATCAAATTTTGCCAGAAACTGGGCGACAGCCAGGTGTAAACCATTCGGAAGATTCAGACGGCTTTCATAGATGATGCAGTAAGCATCACACAGATTAAGGAGTGGTACAACCGGTTTAAAGACGGCCGCACAATGGGAGAGAGCGAGCCACGTTCCGGTCAGCCATCAACCTGCCGAAATGACGTAATTTCCAAAGTGAACGCTGTGGTGATGCGGGACCGTCGTGTGACTGTCCGAGAAATTGCAGAAGAGGTGGACATTTATATTCAACAAAAATATAAACGCAACACTTTTGGTTTTGCTCCCATTTTGTATGAGATGAACTCAAAGATCTAAAACTTTTTCCACATATACAATATCACCATTTCCCTCAAATATTGTTCACAAACCAGTCTAAATCTGTGATAGTGAGCACTTCTCCTTTGCTGAGATAATCCATCCCACCTCACAGGTGTGCCATATCAAGATGCTGATTAGACACCATGATTATCAATCAATCAATTTTATTTATATAGCGCCAAATCACAACAAACAGTTGCCCCAAGGCGCTTTATATTGTAAGGCAAGGCCATACAATAATTACGTAAAAACCCCAACGGTCAAAACGACCCCCTGTGAGCAAGCACTTGGCGACAGTGGGAAGGAAAAACTCCCTTTTAACAGGAAGAAACCTCCAGCAGAACCAGGCTCAGGGAGGGGCAGTCTTCTGCTGGGACTGAGGGGAGAGAATCAGGAAAAAGACATGCTGTGGAGGGGAGCAGAGATCAATCACTAATGATTAAATGCAGAGTGGTGCATACAGAGCAAAAAGAGAAAGAAACACTCAGTGCATCATGGGAACCCCCCAGCAGTCTAAGTCTATAGCAGCATAACTAAGGGATGGTTCAGGGTCACCTGATCCAGCCCTAACTATAAGCTTTAGCAAAAAGGAAAGTTTTAAGCCTAATCTTAAAAGTAGAGAGGGTGTCTGTCTCCCTGATCCGAATTGGGAGCTGGTTCCACAGGAGAGGAGCCTGAAAGCTGAAGGCTCTGCCTCCCATTCTACTCTTACAAACCCTAGGAACTACAAGTAAGCCTGCAGTCTGAGAGCGAAGTGCTCTATTGGGGTGATATGGTACTATGAGGTCCCTAAGATAAGATGGGACCTGATTATTCAAAACCTTATAAGTAAGAAGAAGAATTTTAAATTCTATTCTAGAATTAACAGGAAGCCAATGAAGAGAGGCCAATATGGGTGAGATATGCTCTCTCCTAGTCCCCGTTAGTACTCTAGCTGCAGCATTTTGAATTAACTGAAGGCTTTTCAGGGAACTTTTAGGACACCCTGATAATAATGAATTACAATAGTCCAGCCTAGAGGAAATAAATGCATGAATTAGTTTTTCAGCATCACTCTGAGACAAGACCTTTCTAATTTTAGAGATATTGCATAAATGCAAAAAAGCAGTCCTACATATTTGTTTAATATGCGCTTTGAATGACATATCCTGATCAAAAATGACTCCAAGATTTCTCACAGTATTACTAGAGGTCAGGGTAATGCCATCCAGAGTAAGGATCTGGTTAGACACCATGTTTCTAAGATTTGTGGGGCCAAGTACAATAACGTCAGTTTTATCTGAGTTTAAAAGCAGGCAATTAGAGGTCATCCATGTCTTTATGTCTGTAAGACAATCCTGCAGTTTAGCTAATTGGTGTGTCCCCTCTGGCTTCATAGATAGATAAAGCTGGGTATCTGCGTAACAATGAAAATTTAAGCAATGGCGTCTAATAATACTGCCTAAGGGAAGCATGTATAAAGTGAATAAAATTGGTCCTAGCACAGAACCTTGTGGAACTCCATAATTAACCTTAGTCTGTGAAGAAGATTCCCCATTTACATGAACAAATTGTAATCTATTAGATAAATATGATTCAAACCACCGCAGCGCAGTGCCTTTAATACCTATGGCATGCTCTAATCTCTGTAATAAAATTTTATGGTCAACAGTATCAAAAGCAGCACTGAGGTCTAACAGAACAAGCACAGAGATGAGTCCACTGTCTGAGGCCATAAGAAGATCATTTGTAACCTTCACTAATGCTGTTTCTGTACTATGATGAATTCTAAAACCTGACTGAAACTCTTCAAATAGACCATTCCTCTGCAGATGATCAGTTAGCTGTTTTACAACTACCCTTTCAAGAATTTTTGAGAGAAAAAAATTCTCTCAAAAATATGTATGTCTCCTGCCGTACCTGTGTCGCCCGATGACACGGACCATTAATTCTTCACTTATGTCTAGTTGATATTTTCCACTGCTAGACCAATGTCTAGTAAAAATACTTGCGTTAGTGATTAAAACTGACAAGACTGGGGATTTTTTTTTTTTTTAAACGAACAGCAGCTGCAGCAGGACGCCTCAGCTCAGCAGCTTGAACAGCGCAGATCCTGTAACTTTCAACACTAATATTTGAGAATGTGTGTGTGTCTGAGTAAGTTTAATACTTTCCTGACATAATGTAATGTAATTTAATTTTACTGGCTCAACATCCAGGTCAAAATGGCATGTTAACACGTATTTTGCAAGCATTTTTCTGAGTGTGTCCAGTCGCTGATCTCCATTGAAAATGCATTAACATCCGGGTACTTCATCAATATTTTGCCCGGTTAGGAGACGTCATGCCGCTGTTTATGAAGGGATGTTTTCATTTCAAAGAAGAAGAAAAAAAAAAAAAATATATATATATATATATATATATATATATATATATATATATATATATATATATATATATATATATATATATATATATATATATATATATATATATATATATATATATATATATATATATATATATATATATATACAGATATCATAAAATGCATTAAAATTGTAATCCTGCAAAGTAATCCCCCTTTTTACTAAATATTCCTGTAATCTGAATGTCTTTTTTTCTGTAACTGTAGCGGAATACAGTTCTAATTACGTAATGCTGTTACATGTATTCCGTTATTCCCCAAGTGTGTGTGTGTGTGTGTGTGTATGTATATATATATAAATAAATAAAACGGCATGTTTTGTTTCAGATGCCTGCATCCACCACACCACTGCTTTCAAACGTATGTAATGATGAATGCTGTTCCATCAGCATGTTTATTCGTTTACTCTAAACACTGCCAGCACTTTTTTGGTGCACAAAAAAGTGAAAACTGATTAGTGCACAGGTGTGCCTTAGACTGCCCACAATAAAAGTCCACTCTGAAAGGTGCAGTTTTATCACACAGCACAATGCCACAGATGTCGCAAGATTTGAGGGAGCGTGCAATTGGCATGCTGACAGCAGGAATGTCAACCAGAGCTGTTGCTCGTGTATTGAATGTTCATTCCTCTACCATAAGCCGTCTCCAAAGGCGTTTCAGAGAATTTGGCAGTACATCCAACCAGCCTCACAACCGCAGACCACGTGTAACCACACCAGCCCAGGACCTCCACATCCAGCATGTTCACCTCCAAGATCGTCTGAGACCAGCCACTCTGACAGCTGCTGAAACAATCGGTTTGTATAACCAAAGAATTTCTGCACAAACTGTCAGAAACCGTCTCAGGGAAGCTCATCTGCATGCTCGTCGTCCTCATCGGGGTCTCGACCTGACTGTAGTTCGTCGTCGTAACCGACTTGAGTGGGCAAATGCTCACATTCGCTGGCGTTTAGCACGTTGGAGAGGTGCTCTCTTCACGGATGAATCCCGGTTCACACTGTCCAGGGCAGATGGCAGACAGCGTGTGGCGTTGTGTGGGTGAGCGGTTTTCTGATGTCAATGTTGTGGATCGAGTGGCCCATGGTGGCAGTGGGGTTATGGTATGGGCAGGCGTCTGTTATGGACGAAGAACACAGGTGCATTTTATTGATGGCATTTTGAATGCACAGAGATACCGTGACGAGATCCTGAGGCCCACTGTTGTGCATCCAAGAACATCACCTCATGTTGCAGCAGGATAATGCACGGCCCCATGTTGCAAGGATCTGTACACAATTCTTGGAAGCTGAAAATGTCCCAGTTCTTGCATGGCCAGCATACTCACCGGACATGTCACCCATTGAGCATGTTTGGGATGCTCTGAACTGGCGTATACGACAGCGTGTACCAGTTCCTGCCAATATCCAGCAACTTCACACAGCCATTGAAGAGGAGTGGACCAACATTCCACAGGCCACAATTGACAACCTGATCAACTCTATGCAAAGGAGATGTGTTGCACTGCATGAGGCAAATGGTGGTCACACCGGATACTGACTGGTATCCCCCCCCCCCCCCCCCCAATAAAACAAAACTCCACCTTTCAGAGTGGCCTTTTATTGTGGGCAGTCTAAGGCACACCTGTGCACTAATCATGGTGTCTAATCAGCATCTTGATATGGCACACCTGTGAGGTGGGATGGATTATCTCAGCAAAGGAGAAGTGCTCACTATCACAGATTTAGACTGGTTTGTGAACAATATTTGAGGGAAATGGTGATATTGTGTATGTGGAAAAAGTTTTAGATCTTTGAGTTCATCTCATACAAAATGGGAGCAAAACCAAAAGTGTTGAGTTTATATTTTTGTTGAGTGTATTAATAATCTAATGATTATTATATACAATTTTTGTTTAGAGAAGTGTTTCATAAAGTTTTGAACGGATTTTGATGAAATTTTGGGGAGTGGTTGGAAATGACAAGAGGAACAACTGATTAAATTTTAGTGGTGATCCGGATCACGATCCGGATCCAGGAATTTTTTAAAGGATTCTTCACCATTGCGGGATAGGGGGAATTTTGACATTCTAGTTTCTAACTCCACAAAAACAAGGCAGAAAGGCTTGAAAAAAAATTAAGGTGTAACAGTCAAATGTTCTATCAAACAACAAAGTTTGGTGATGATCGGATCCGGATTCCTTTATTTTTGTCTTTGTGTTAATTTACCATATTTTCCAGAAGTATAAGTTATAGTTTGTTTATTTTTATTTATTTTGTCTTTACAGAAGTGCATTGTATGGGAAGCTGGATCAAAAACACTAAAATTTTGACACCTGATCTCGTAATTATGAGATCAACTGTCTAATTTTTTTTTTTTTATCCAGTGAATACAATACGCTTCCATTTGTCTTTGTACTAATTTAGTGTATTTTCCAGAGTGTCGGTCACACTTAATTTATATTTATTTATTTTTGTCTTTGTACTAGTTTACTGTATTTTCCAGAGTGTCAGTCACACTTAATTTATATTTATTTATTTTTTATTTTGTCTTTGTACTAGTTTACTGTATTTTCCTAGAGTCATAGTTTTTATTGTTGTTGTTTTTTGGGAGGTCCTGCAACATATACCACAGTGCGACTTATGTACCTAAAATCACACATTTATAGAATAATACTAAAATAACAACAACTATCAATATACTACTATAGTATACATTACTATTATAACAACTGTTCATATAAAGCTTTTCAGGGAAATCAACACACACCAAAAACTCCAATAATTAAAGTTCTGTCCAACAATGCAAAATAAAAAATCCTAAGTGTAGAGAGCTGGATGGACTCAGTGCTGTGGGTCATCTGACATTTTTTGTCATTCACGCTGCATCAGTACACCCAGTATGTAGTCCATCACACGCTCATCTGTCCATCATGAATATTTCTGGAATTTAGAAGTTGCCCTCAGGGGGACGTCGTCTTAAAGACTGTGTTCCACAAAAAGTGCAAGTTATATTTTGGAGCAACAAGTAGTTTTTCTTTTAATGGGCATTTTTGACAAGCGTGACTTCGACGCTGGAAAATACTGCACACTGATAGTTAGCAGTCATAATCATGTCATGTCATACTACGTAATTCATAAACACACTAAATATGAGCCTTTAAAATGTAAAGATCAAGTTATAAATGAGAAAGAAAGTTCTAACAGAGAGAGAGAGAGAAATAATATTCATTTTTGGCTTGTTAAAGGTTAAATAAATTATATTTTCTGGTAGAATGTCTTCATTCGATGCTGAAATTTGATTTTGTGTTAACTCCACAATGATGACAATAATTCATCTGTGTCATAATCATGCAAACTGCTTTCCATTTCTATTCCTTGAGGCTTTTTGAGCGGCGGATTGAGGCCTGTTGAGCGGCGATTTGGCCCAACAACAGAGATGAAAAGGGGCCCACGGACCCTCTGAAAACTGATTCAGCATCAAAGTGAAAGTGGCCCGACACCCTCAGAGCTGAACTGGTGAATGACCGTCAGTATGTGTTTGCACATGTTTTAAATAAAAGTCACCGGATTCCCAAAGCATTTGGTACCATTTAAGAAACAGCCCAAACTGAAGGCAGGCAGTGCACGTTGTCTCATGCACATTGGAAAACAACACGTTACATCATCAGCTTGAGAACGTTAACCTGATGGTAGAAGTGAGGCGTCATGATGATTACAAGTGGCCTCTAACTCAAGCTGGACAGGAAAAAGGAACAAAATATTGACTTATTTCAATCAGCTTGGCAGATATATGATAGTGGCTTCTGGAAGTGCCCAGTCGAGGTCACATTTACCTAAGGTCAACCACTGGGACAGAGGTCATATCTGCCTGTCTGTTCCATGCTCATGTTAGCCATGAAATTCTAAGAAAAGTCCAAGAATTATCTAAATATTTCCTCTTTTATCTTCAGCAAAGATAAAAGTAATTCACAAAGCATCTTAGTACTTACAGTTCAAAGGGCATTTGCACCACTTTACCACACCTTCCAATTTTAGTCTGACTGTATTTAATTATCTTAATTTTAAATATTGTGGATCTATTGGATTTTCCTTCAACTCTCCTGTTGCCACACGTGGATTTGCTCGCTGTGTGAAGTGTTTGCTGGGCACTTTCACACAATTCACAGAACCTCATCGGAAACCTGAACGAGAGTCTACAGCTTGTTAATGCCGATTTAATCTCAAGTAAAGAAACGCACCACGACCCTCTGGATGAGAAATCCCATCATCGTGAACGGCTAAGACGGAACATCAGTCAAGAAGAATCGAGTGCAGTTGAAGAGCTGACTCAATATGAGAAATAAGCTCCACAGTGGGAAGCGTGTGAGAAAGCGTGTAAGAAAGCGCATGAGAAAGCGTGTAAGAAAGCGCATGAGAAAGCGTGTAAGAAAGCGCATGAGAAAGCGTGTAAGAAAGCGTGTAAGAAAGCGCGTGAGAAAGCGTGTAAGAAAGCGCATGAGAAAGTGTGTAAGAAAGCGTGTAAGAAAGCGTGTGAGAAAGCGCGTGAGAAAGCCCGTAAGAAAGCGTATAAGAAAGCATGTGAGAAAGCGCGAGAAAGCATGTGAGAAAGCGCGTGAGAAAGCGTGTGAGAAAGCATGTGAGAAAGCGCATAGAAAGCATGTGAGAAAGCGCATAGAAAGCATGTGAGAAAGCGCGTGAGAAAGCATGTGAGAAAGCGCGTGAGAAAGCGCGTGAGAAAGCGCGTGAGAAAGCGCGTGAGAAAGCGCGTGAGAAAGCGCGTGAGAAAGCGCGTGAGAAAGCGCGTGAGAAAGCGCATGAGAAAGCGCATGAGAAAGCGCGTGAGAAAGCGCGTGAGAAAGCGCGTGAGAAAGCGCGTGAGAAAGCATGTGAGAAAGCGCATAAGAAAGCATGTGAGAAAGCGCGTGAGAAAGCATGTGAGAAAGCGCGTAAGAAAGCATGTGAGAAAGCGCGTGAGAAAGCATGTGAGAAAGTGCGTAAGAAAGCATGTGAGAAAGTGCGTGAAAAAGCATGTGAGAAAGCATGTGAGAAAGCGTGTGAAAAAGCGCGTGAGAAAGCGCGTGAGAAAGCACGTAAGAAAGCGTGTGAGAAAGCGTGTGAGAAAGCATGTGAGAAAGTGCGTAAGAAAGCATGTGAGAAAGCGTGTGAGAAAGCGTGTGAAAAAGCATGTGAGAAAGCGCGTGAGAAAGCGCGTGAGAAAGCGCGTGAGAAAGCGTGTGAGAAAGCACGTAAGAAAGCACGTGAGAAAGCACGTGAGAAAGCACGTGAGAAAGCATGTGAGAAAGCGTGTAAGAAAGCGCGTGAGAAAGCACGTAAGAAAGCGCATGAGAAAGCGCGTGAGAAAGCGTGTGAGAAAGCATGTAAGAAAGCGTGTAAGAAAGCGTGTAAGAAAGCGCGTGAGAAAGAATGTGAGAAAGCACGTGAGAAAGCGCGTGAGAAAGCGTAAGCCGCGCTCTGGAAGGAACGAGCACCGAGCCAACTTGCAATATCTGAGGAATTTGAATAAACTGCAACTCCATCCCTCGAGCCCCACCGCCGGGACAGTCATCGGGTTTCTGTGGGTTGGCGTTGGCACGGCAGCCGCGGCTCTTTGCCCCAGCACAGATAAGTAGCAGACGCGTTGGGAAATAAGGCTTCGTCGTCCTGCTGCCAAACATGAACATGACATTTGGTGGAACGAGCCGCCCTGTGTTGCCAAACTGCACACGCACATAACGCACAAAACGTAACGTAACATACTAGTGTGTGCAAAAACAAAAAAAAAATAGTTGTTATTCCTGATTAATCATTTATTGGAAATGTTTATACTGCAAATGTTAGAAAAAGATCAAAGTTTTCGTCTGACTTTCCTCTCTCCATTTACCGGCGCTGTAACAAGATGGAAGCTCATGAGCAGGCCACGCCTACAAGACAGGAGTCAAAAAAACCAGGCAAGGTTTTTCATTGACATATTTTGGGTGGAAGTGACAAAAAATATTTTTTTAAATGATAAATGTCAGTTGCCACACCAACTGACCATATTTAATTTTCTCTGTCTATAACAGAATGCCAGACCATAATTTTCAGATCCATCCACTAAGGAGAGAGTTTTTAAATAGGAGCGGATCCAGGTGCAAGATACGAATCCCAAATGGAAGTGGCTCCAGGTAAAAGATACGAATCACAAATGGGAGAGGATACAGGTGTGAGCTCCATATCCCAAATGGGAGTACCTCTAGGTGGGACATCTGTATCCCAAATGGAAGTGCTCCACGCACAAGGCTCATATCCCAAACAGGAGCAGATACAGGCTTGGAACCCATATCCCATATGGGAGTGGCACCAGGCACAAGACTCATATCCCAAATGGGAGTGAATACAGGTGTGAGATCCGTATCCCAAATGGAAGTAGCTCCAGGTAGATTTGTAATCCAAATGGAAGTGGCTCCAGGTACAAGATGCATATGCCAAATGGAAGGAGATACAGGCTCCAGGCCAGTATTCCAAATAGGAGTGGATACACTTGTAAAACTCATAGCCCAAGTGGGAGTGGCACCAGGTATGACACTCATATCCCACATGGGAAGGGATACGGGTGAGAGGGTCATATCCCAAATGGGATCAGCTACATGTACAAGACCCGCATCCCAAACAGAATTGGCTGCGAGACTCAGTGCTAGCACAGAGAGCATGGTGCTGTAACACTGAGCGGTTTTGACAGTAGCGCCATGCAGTGGTTAAAAGTGTACTGCAGTGCTTAAATTTCAGAAGCGCTTTAGAAAAAAATCTCTAACAAGAGGAAAAACTGTTGTTCTTTCTGTGGAACGTCTGTCACAATTTTGAATTTTGCAAGAGATCTAATGTGTCGTAGCCACAGAAAATGAAAACTCGGATACGATATGGACGACCACGCACGGCGCCACTGGATTAGGAGTAGTACTGCAATACTTTGCTCATACTAAAGGGTTTTGTGAAAGCATCACTCACTCAGTACTACCACTGAGCCTGCACATATATAAATGGCACAAACTTGTAGCCACGACCACAGCTGGAGCCACATCATGTTCAAACGCCACCGTTCCGGAAGCCCAAAACTGGGATAAAATATATATTTTTAATGTACTTCACACTGGAAGTAACAATCTAGATGAAGTCGTATTCCTGTGCTCCTCCCACACAGGTGACATTCAAACAGGCCCTTATCTCTTTGGGACAGGGTCTGTTACGTCCTCCTTCCACGTTACTCAGAAACGCACTGAGGGAACTGTTCCCTACCATCTGTCCTGCTGGAGGCAAACTGTCCCGAGCAATCAACACTGCAATTTCCAGCCATAAAACAGCAGTTAAATGGATTTGCTCGTGGACAAAATGGAATTTCCCAGCACGCATTACGCACCTATATTTGGCACAATTGTAAATAAACAGCTAAATACGGAACGAACGCGCGGCTACTTCGGCACGGTCGAGATTCACTTAATTAACCACTGTCAAATTACAAAACTTTAACTAAGGCGGCCTCGGTGTGCACGTGCGTGCGTGTGTGCATGTGCTTGCGTGTGTGCACATGCATCCAAGCAGGTAATTAGAGTAAATGATTCATCCCCTGATTCAGGTTAACGTGACACCAAGTCGATAAGCATGCATAGATTATTTTAGCAATTAAAAAAAACAAACTGTGTTTTGTCATTAATACTGACACACTGCATGTGTTTTTTTTAATTCTTACCAGATATATTTTCCACATCACACGTCGAGTCAGTGACTCACCTTGATGTGACAAAGCAAAAGGAAAAGCTGTTATTTCGCCCGGTGACTGACACTGTAATTCTCTTTGCGTGTCGTGTTTATTTGCGTCATGTGACTGTTTGTCCTCCAGCGCCGTCTGCACGCTCTCAGGTTTCACTCCTCAGAGTTCATTCACGGTCTGGAATGATGATTTATCGGCTTTGTGGACAAATATTTCAAACATAAATGAACTAAAACGGCATGTGTTAGAGTGCACACCTCCACCGAGGCTCCAAACACCCCCACGCCCCCCCACCAGCACCACCAGAAAACAACATAAACAAAATTCCAAACTCAACTATCTGTCTCCACCAGTTCTTCCAGATCCTCCCCAAAAGGTGACATTGCTGACTGCAGACCACAGCCAACATTTCCAACATTTTTTTTGCAACTAAATAAATGTTTGCGTTTGTTTAAGAGTTCGTTTTAAATGTCCCGCCTCTGATGTTTTAACTGAACTCACTCAGATTCACTGGCAAATGCTGAACCAACATCTTCACAGAGTGAGCGAGTAAGTGAAGAAAGAAAGAAAGACAGAAAGACATAATACTCATCACACTCTACAAACCACAATATAAATGAACAACTAAATACACATCTGTCTGTAATCGTGTTTTTGACTACGTATGACTTCACATGATCAATACTTTAGATCATCCATCTAAGCTTCTTGGTTGTTGAGATTTGTGTATTTTTGCATATATATTTTTTGGACCATGTTTACCTTGACCTTTGACCAAACTACTCCAAACTATAATCACATCTAGATATCAATCGAAACAATATTCCCACCAACTTTGAAGGAAATCCGTGTGGCCGTTTTTGAGTTTTCTTGTCCAAACACATGGTGGTGAAACTAACACCCTGCCATCACTGCTTTGCCAACACACAGTGTAATAACACATGTTCTGTTAAATGGGCACCAACCTCAGCTTGGGAAGTAACCTGCAACAGACTGGAGTCCCATCAAGGGGGAATCCTGGACTCTCGCTAGTGAATTTGGTGATTATCCAGGATCAGTACCGGCACCAACAGGTGTCCGTGCCTACTTACTTCTTCTTTCAAATACTAAAGAATAAATGTGACAGGCATTCTTGGGTCCTGAACCTTTTACATTTTGGGTTCTTCTTTTAAATCCTGCACAGGTCCCGAGCTTTTGGAATTCCACAGCGTGATGTGGATTACTTCCCCAGCCAAGGTCAGCGCCCATTTTGAGCTGCATTGACTGCGATGATACAGAAGTGACTTGTCCAGTGACACAGACAGGTGGTGTGACTCTTTGGGGAAAAAAAAGCTGCAATAGTTTGACTGAAAGAACACAGAATCTAAAAGTGAAGTGGAAGCAGAAGGATGTCTGACAATCTTTTACTCTCTTTATGACCTCATAAAACACCTTTTATAGTCACAGTACTCGTGGTGGCAGTAAAAAGGGAACGTTAGGCGTCATAACAGGCGCAGTGAGTGATATTTGACGAGCAGGTGAGCAGTTTGGAAGGCCAAGATCACAGAATGTGACTTATTGTTCTCCGTGCCAACGTCTGGTCTGGATTACTGAACCAACAAGATGAGACTAGGAAATCAAGGGGGGGGGGGGGGGGGCAAACTTTCCCTGTGTGATGTTGATTCTTTGGGACTTTTTTTTTTTTTTTGCTTCTTGTTTTGGTTTCTGGCAGGGCGGGAGGATGGCGAGGGTAGGGCAGGGCGGCATGGCCTGATGGGTGATTAGTGCATTCCTCAAGGCTCCGCCCCACCCGCCTGCCCGCTGCAACAGCCCAGACACTCGCCGGACGAGCTCAGAGCAACAACAAAGATCTGCCTCCTCCCTCCGTCGCTGATCCCTGACGCTTCCCTCTGAAAAACCGCCTACAACTATTTACATCATGGGTTAAATAAATAAATTTTCATCTGACTGAAATTTTTTCCTGGCAAAAATCAATGCCAGCAATTCCCTAAAATGTGGCGTAGTGGGGGCACACACTCTTTTTTCCTCAATAAATACAATAAACACATTATACAGCATACACATCTATTCTAAATAGCCTCTAAGGAGAGACAGACAAAGCATAAAAAGAATGCCAAACTTGAACATAAAGGTACATAAAAGGGTGGCGGGGGCGGGGTGTAGTCTTGATTCTGGGAGGTCTGGGGGTTCTCCCCAAGAAATTTTTTAAAAGAGCAAGTCAAATTTTGTGTATTCTGGTGAATTTTAACAGGTATGAAGCCCTCTGAATCAAATAAAAGTCACTTCAATCTGTGAACTAAAAACACAATATTGATTATGGGGGGTCTGGGGGTGCTCCCCCACAAATTTTTTAAAAGAGCAAGTTAAATTTTGTATATTCTGGTGAATTTTAATGGGTATGAAGCCCTCTGAAACAAAGAAAACTCACTTCAATCTGTGAAGTAAAAACACACTGTTGATTATGGGGGGTCTGGGGGTTCTCCCCCAGAAATTTTTTAAAACAGCAAATCAAATTCTGTATATTCTGGTGAATTTTAATGGGTATGAAGTCCCTCTGAAACAAAGAAAACTGTCACGTAAAAATTATTTGTCTTCTGTAGTATTTTGATTTGTTCTAATCCGGTGAATGCACCAAATGGGTGCTGTGTCGCTGTACAGTCAATAAAATACAAAATTAGGGCCTAAAGCAACTGTGCACAAAGTAACTGTCACCAGTTTTGAAAACGCATGCGCACTGAGAAACTCAAAACTGGCTTATTAACATTTAATCTGTAAAATGCTCTCACTCATAAAACAAACTAGGGCTGCAACTAAGGACTATTTTAGTAATCAATCATTTTTTTGTTGTTGTTTGGTTTTTTGTGTGTGTGAGTTTTGCCATCATTTCGTGAAGTGAGTTATTACTAAAAGGCCTTTATCACACAACATCAACGTTTGACCTTGTAATAAAGTTATGATGTTATATTCTCGTCAAAAACATACCTCGAATAATGTTTTGTTTTATTTTGAGAGATTTCCATCAGGTTTCATCCGATTATGAGCATTTTTAGATGCCTACAGAAACTATCTCAACCACTGACAACATATTACAGCAAGAGTCCACAAAAGTATTTTAAAGGCCTGACTAAAGTGTAATATGTGATCTTTAATAAGTTATTTTCATGAAAAAAGACACAAATGTACAGTTTACTGCATGTTATTTTTTTCTTGTGTAAATGACGTGGTTTAACCGAAACAAATTGTCATTAAACTTAAATAAAACAGTTGTATATGATTCTCGTTTTACATTACTTAGTCCACATTTCATTTTATCTTATGTTTATATTAGTTGTGCATATACTCTGAATAATTTACCGTTAAATTTCACTATCTTTTATTTGGCTAAAAATTACTCGCACCACAGAAAGCACCTTTTTGCAGTTGCACTTACATCTCGTTGTAATGGAAATTACAATGACAATAAAGGCGATTCTGACTCTTCTGATTATTATTATCAATATATAAATAAAAATAAATAAATTACAATTCCCAATACATGTGACTCTTTTACGACAACAAACACTAAGCCATTAATTATTTATTATACAGAAAACATGCACACAAACTGTGTTGAGATGCGAACAGCTTAATGCTAACTTTATCACTGAAAACGCCATAGACATGCTAACGCATTAGCATCGGTCCCGTTTTTAAGTTATAAAATACATCTATCAACTGTTTTAGAAGACCATAACAGGTCGGTTTAATAAAAAACGGTTAATATTACAGTTATATGCTCTTTCGGGTTTTAGCGGGGGAAAATGAAGATAAAGCGACAAACCATCGAAGCAGAGTTTCATTGGTTCAAAGCAAAGCCATGCCTCGCTCTACTTGGGGAGTGTCTGCCAATGTTCCGACGAAGACAGAGAGGAGAACCGCGGCTCATGGCAAGCAGTAAACAAAATTCACACAGTCCCTTCCTCCTCAGTCCACGCTGACATTGCTGCTGCTTTGATTAGCGCAGAATGGGATGTTGCTTTGCTATTTCGGTTCCAAAACACACATTACACGGAATTATGATGACGGGAAAATCTGGCCATATTTTAGCTCCCCATTAAAAATGTGCTGCGATTGTAATTCCATTACCACAGAATCACCCATGTAACATGACGGATGTTTATCGCCTACCGCCTCCCGCCGGGTTCCTGCACGTTCGTTATTTAATTCAGGAGCCGTTTACTCGAGTACACACAAGAATATGGATCAAATCTTGGCTCGAGTCTCCCATGTGCCTTCTGGCAGACTGTAGATGTGGTATTTTTAAGAAAATCCTTCTCTGTTCCACTCCACCGTGAAATCACACATCAGAACACAGCCGGACTAAAAGCCACAAAAACCTCGATCTCCTTCCCAACTGTCACGGCCGCCTTGGTGGCTTCCCTCACCAGCCACAAAACCGGCGGCACTGTCCAAATCTAAAGTACCTATGAGCCTGACTGCTTATTGATCTACCTTTGGAACAGCAATAATTTATAAAACAATGCAACACAGTAGCTGGTACGATAGCTAGCGATTGGGTATCGACACAAACTTGTACTTGCAAAACATCTGCATGCTTTTCTTCAGTGATTATTTCCACCACTTGTGCAAACTTAAGCACCTCAATTGATATTGTGGCATTACATATGAATTTGAAATTCACTCTGAAAACTAGCTGCCAAACTGCTCGTGCAACCTTTAAGATTCTAAACAGCGTCCTAATTTTTAGAAAAGTGCCGGCTTGATTTTGTTATCTGTCACCTCAGGCTTTGCCTTGATCAAAAACAGCACTATGACCTTGTGTTATTGGTTTAAAAAAAACCCCCACCAGATTCATCCAAATAAACGTGATTGGTTTGAGTAATACAGATTAACAAAGACGGCTGGAAAAGAGAGAAGGCGAGGAAGCGATCTGGAGTCATTACTAAGTCGTGGCCGCAAAAGAAAGACTGTGAACCCACACAGTCACAGCACCCGCTGAACTCAACGACGGATACCTCGGAGAGATTCTTTCTGTGCTCGGCATGATAACTAGACAACAACATGGTGGTCGAGGCGGCGGGGAGGGGTGACCGAGCGCCAGAAAAGTCAGCGCATTCAAAGCTAGAACGAGTTTTAAGTGAGGGATCATTGAGGTGATCCATGCCGAGGTGCTGCTCGGAAAAACTGGCTGCTGAACCCGGAAAGGTGGGAGGGAATATTTGGTCAAAAATTCACTTTTTTTTCCATCATTGTGATCCACTGTTATTGTTATCTGAACTGTACTGGCAGAAAAACTAATGTTAAAAAGAAAAAGATCACGTCCAGCCTATGCACCTGGGCTCACTAACAATAATTTTCATAATCGATTAACTGATCAATTAATTTCTCAATTAGTTGTTAGGAGCATAAAATGTCAACAGCAAAACAAAATGGTGAAAAATGTCAATCAGTGTCATCCAGAGCCAAAGATAACGCCTTCAAATATCTTTTCTTTTTTTTTTTTTTGGCTACAACTAATCATTTACTGCCAGATAGTAAACCAGCCAGTAAAATAAACCAAAAAAATTCACATATAAGAAGCTGAAATCAAAGAATTTTGATATTTTCTTAAAAATGAATCAAAACAATCTGTCAACTGTAAAAATAGTTAATAGACAATTAATAATCAATGAATCATTGCAGCTCAGCTATGCACAAAACTAGCACAACTCTTAAACTGCCAAAATCTTAAAATAATAATAACGAGATTCACTGAGTGTGCGTTGATCCTGCTGTCGATAAGAGGTGTTCTCATTTTTGCCAACAGGTTGTTGGATAAAATATGTGGTGAGTTTAAAGTTCAACATGCAAGATGTTAATTTCTGTTCATGCTGTTCTTTTGGCTCCTCCCCTTTTTGATCAGGGTTGCGTGTTGATTTGGTACCGCTTTTACACCGGATGCCCTTCCTGATGCAACACTGGGTGGAGAACACGTGTGGACTACAACCGGGAACCTTCTAGTTTGGAAAAATGCACCATGTTTAACGATGTTTGAAATTATAATCAGTCCTCATCTGGAGAATATTGACGACACTTCAAAGACAAATTGGATTAAGTGGCCGCATATATAATTGGGGGGGGGGGGGGGCTGCCTGGTGGAACACGCCTCACCTGATCCCTGAGTAACACAATGCGCACATGTACAATATCGGAAACCGTTACAGCATGTTTTGCATTCCAGCGGGAGTGAGGCGGGATTATTGTGTGCAGAGACCATTGTGTTTGGTTGCAGACGCTGAGACAGACCGTGAGTCACTCTAAGCACCGTCTGACACCCCCCCATCACCACCACCACCCCGCCCCGCCCCTCCAGGCAACTAACGGCACCGACCGGAAAGGTTAAAGTCAGTTCACTGCACACAACATAAACTGGGCCTAAAAATCAGACCTGTTTGACACGAGTACACGAGCGTGGAAGTGAAGAACTGACCCACTGCGTGAAACCGTGTCATGGGCATCGACAGTTTCCCGTCGAGCACGTGTCACGTTTGCAGTGTGGAAGAAAACAAAATTAAATTTCACATTCAATCCAAGCAGCTACTTATGACGGCTCTCTCTGAAGCATCGGGAGGAAATGGACTGATCAGAGTACTCCTACTGCTAGTACTCAGCTTTACTATAAACTACAGACAGCGTTCTGAGGTCACAGCCACTTAAAAAGTGTAGAAAAGAATAAACTGCATTTGTTGTTTGGATTTTTTGCTCAATTATACTGTATTTGTGGAGCCAAAATCTGAAGCTTCTGAAGATGTTTTGGTGAGTTTTAATGTATAATTTTTTTACAAAGACATCTGAATGTGTGTATGCATGTGTTGCCAAGTTCACACCACCTTGTTTTTTTAAATTAAGTATGCCTCTTACTGTATATTACAGTGGTGTGGAATGACAGCCAAAAAAAAATGTGCAAACACGTCCCGTGGGTTTCCCTTATAATAGTACAGGCCTGGTGGGACGCCGGACCAATGAGAACATTCGCCAGGCCAGAAATATTTTTTAAAAATGCCAAAGGAATATGACGCAGACACACTAATGAAAAATAACATCAAATATCCACTAATTTACAAATCAGTAACTATATCAGTACAGAATCCCCCCCCCAAAAAAAAAAAAAAAAAACTGGAACATGCAATTCCAGGCAATATTTACACACTTGTCAGACACTTTTCTCCCAAATTAAATAACTTTTTTTTTTTTAACACAGCACAGAAGCATGCCAAAACTTTGACATTGGCCTATGAACTTTTTTCCAAATCTTTGACCTTGGCCCACCCTCAGTTGTTCCACCATTTCTGAACCAAATCAGATCAAATCTTGAAAACATTTTGTTCAGACATATTGGAAATGTATTTCTCCAAATGGTGGAACTTAAGTGTTGTCTTGGCAACACTTGACAATAAATATCATCAGAACATAAAGCACCTATGGGTGTTGGCTGGTAGCCTATCATTACTTTTCTGAACAGTGTCTACTTTGTTGTTTTTCCTGCCTTATTCTGGTAGTGCTGCCTGTCTGCAGTCTTTGATTCCTAGGACGGATGCACAGGACAAAAAAAAAAAAAAAAAAAACTACCCTCGAAAGAGCCAACACGTCAAACAACTTGCATACAAAAAAAGACTTTGTACACAAACTGCTGCTGAGCTGCACAGCAAACCGTTCAAGTCACTGCTTCCAAGTGACATCATACAAAAAAAACTCCTTTGTCTCAAACTCAAACAAGGTTTAGTGCCTAAGTGCAGTTTAAGTAAATAATTTGTGAAGCACTATTAGAGTATACGTGAGTATGTGGAGGTTAAATACCTGAAAATACAAACCAGGGATGAAAATCCAATCTGTCACACTAAACTAAGCGGCTTCACCCGCCATGAATCTTTTAGGACGCCGCCAGCACCACAGGCAAAGGTTAAAGAATGGCAGGAGACACTGTTCTGTGTCTCCTCTTCTGAACACAAAGCCGTGACTTTAACACAGACACCGCCGTCAGTTCAACTTTCACTCAAAGGTTCGAAATGCTTGTTGTGGTCAGACAGCAACAAGCAAAAGAAAAACTAAACCCATTTCTCCAGCATCAATTATTTATATGTTTACTATTACAAAAGGGGAAAATAGACAAAAAAGCAGGACAAAATAAGGAGACATAAATATGTGATCAAAAAGGGTAATTTATAATGTTAAACATGGATACGGATATTTTCTGTATTTGTGTCTTCTTTCCAAAAGCTTACAGATAGTGACAACATGCATTAATGCCTCCAGAAGTCATGGGGGCAGTGTAGCCAAAGTTCAAGTGAGACACAACCCTCTACAAAAGGACACTACAAAGAGAGTTAACAATTGAATATTTTGCCAAGAGTTTTAATATTTTCGTTAAGTATTTCTTGATCCCCTCCTTCTACACTGCTTAAACTTTTGTTTCCTTTCCAGTAAAAACATTATTACAACTTCATCAATCATCGCCATGTTAGATGTTCTCAGAAACCTCCGCTATAGTGCCCTCAAGTGGATGTTTTGCAGACCTTTTATGTCAATGTTAAGGACATAACATGATGGTCTGAAAGCACAGTTAAGATTTACGCACGCAAATGGATAATAAATAAGACTTTACTCAAAATACATATTCTCTTCTCTCAAATTATGCAAAGTTTGATGTACGCATTTAAAATCTTCTTTAGTTTGTGAACATGCTTAAGTGCGATTTTAAGTTGGGGTGAATTTGTGCTCAAGTATGTAGATTCATGGCCAACAAAACACAAAAATAACAATTGCAGGACAAAACAAGAACAACAAATGTTGAGAAATTAAACTGTCACTTTTTTCTATTTTGAGAGGCCGTGCAACATATACTCCACTGCGACTTGTATACTGATAAATCGTATTTCTTATTAATAATAATTACAATAACCATTTAACATCCACACAGATGCTGAGAATGACAGCCTCAACACTACATTTAATCTATTATTAGACTCAATTGGCTTTGCTCAAAATGTAAATGAGTCCACCCACCACTTTAATCATATCTTAGATCTTGTTCTGACTTATGGTATGGAAATTGAAGACTTAACAGTATTCCCTGAAAACTCCCTTCTGTCTGATAATTTCTTAATAACATTTACATTTACTCTGATGGACTATCCAGCAGTGGGGAATAAATTTCATTACACTAGAAGTCTTTCAGAAAGCGCTGTAACTAGGTTTATGTTCTCTAATGCCATATACCAACACAGTGCAGAGTAGCTACCTAAACTCTGTAAGTGAAATAGAGTATCTCATCAATAGTTTTACATCCTCATTGAAGACAACTCTGGATGCTGTAGCTCCTCTGAAAAAGAGAGCTTTAAATCAGAAGTGCCTGACTCCGTGGTATAACTCACAAACTCGCAGCTTAAAGCAGATAACCCGTAAATTGGAGAGGAAATGGCGTCTCACTAATTTAGAAGATCTTCACTTAGCCTGGAAAAAGAGTCTGTTGCTCTATAAAAAAGCCCTCCGTAAAGCTAGGACATCTTACTACTCATCACTAGTTGAAGAAAATAAGAACAACCCCAGGTTTCTTTTCAGCACTGTAGCCAGGCTGACAAAGAGTCAGAGCTCTATTGAGCCGAGTATTCCTTTAAGTTTAACTAGTAATGACTTCATGACTTTCTTTGCTAATAAAATTTTAACTATTAGAGAAAAAATTACTCATAACCATCCCAAAGATGTATCATTATCTTTGGCTGCTTTCAGTGATGCCGGTATTTGGTTAGACTCTTTCTCTCCGATTGTTCTGTCTGAGTTATTTTCATTAGTTACTTCATCCAAACCATCAACATTCCATTCCTACCAGGCTGCTCAAGGAAGCCCTACCATTATTTAATGCTTCGATCTTAAATATGATCAATCTATCTTTATTAGTTGGCTATGTACCACAGGCTTTTAAGGTGGCAGTAATTAAACCATTACTTAAAAAGCCATCACTTGACCCAGCTTTCTTAGCTAATTATAGGCCAATCTCCAACCTTCCTTTTCTCTCAAAAAATCTTGAAAGGGTAGTTGTAAAACAGCTAACTGATCATCTGCAGAGGAATGGTCTATTTGAAGAGTTTCAGTCAGGTTTTAGAATTCATCATAGTACAGAAACAGCATTAGTGAAGGTTACAAATTATCTTCTTATGGCCTCAGACAGTGGACTCATCTCTGTGCTTGTTCTGTTAGACCTCAGTGCTGCTTTTGATACTGTTGACCATAAAATTTTATTACAGAGATTAGAGCATGCCATAGGTATTAAAGGCACTGTGCTGCGGTGGTTTGAATCATATTTATTTAATAGATTACAATTTGTTCATGTAAATGGGGAATCTTCTTCACAGACTAAGGTTAATTATGGAGTTCCACAAGGTTCTGTGCTAGGACCAATTTTATTCACTTTATACATGCTTCCCTTAGGCAGTATTATTAGACGGCATTGCTTAAATTTTCATTGTTACGCAGATGATACCCAGCTTTATCTACCCATGAAGCCAGAGGACACACACCAATTAGCTAAACTGCAGGATTGTCTTACAGACATAAAGACATGGATGACCTCTAATTTCCTGCTTTTAAACTTAGATAAAACTGAAGTTATTGTACTTGGCCCCACAAATCTTAGAAACATGTTGTCTAACCAGATCCTTACTCTGGATGGCATTACCCTGACCTCTAGTAATACTGTGAGAAATCTTGAAGTCATTTTTGATCAGGATATGTCATTCAAAGCGCATATTAAACAAATATGTAGGACTGCTTTTTTGCATTTACGCAATATCTCTAAAATTAGAAAGGTCTTGTCTCAGAGTGATGCTGAAAAACTAATTCATGCATTTATTTCCTCTAGGCTGGACTACTGTAATTCATTATTATCAGGTTGTCCTAAAAGTTCCCTGAAAAGCCTTCAGTTAATTCAAAATGCTGCAGCTAGAGTACTGACGGGGACTAGAAGGAGAGAGCATATCTCACCCATATTGGCCTCTCTTCATTGGCTTCCTGTTAATTCTAGAATAGAATTTAAAATTCTTCTTCTTACTTATAAGGTTTTGAATAATCAGGTCCCATCTTATCTTAGGGATCTCATAGTACCATATCACCCCAATAGAGCGCTTCGCTCTCAGACTGCAGGCTTACTTGTAGTTCCTAGGGTTTGTAAGAGTAGAATGGGAGGCAGAGCCTTCAGCTTTCAGGCTCCTCTCCTGTGGAACCAGCTCCCAATTCAGATCAGGGAGACAGACACCCTCTCTACTTTTAAGATTAGGCTTAAAACTTTCCTTTTTGCTAAAGTTTATAGTTAGGGCTGGATCAGGTGACCCTGAACCATCCCTTAGTTATGCTGCTATAGACTTAGACTGCTGGGGGGTTCCCATGATGCACTGAGTGTTTCTTTCTCTTTTTGCTCTGTATGCACCACTCTGCATTTAATCATTAGTGATTGATCTCTGCTCCCCTCCACAGCATGGCTTTTTCCTGGTTCTCTCCCTCAGCCCCAACCAGTCCCAGCGGAAGACTGCCCCTCCCTGAGCCTGGTTCTGCTGGAGGTTTCTTCCTGTTAAAAGGGAGTTTTTCCTTCCCACTGTCGCCAAGTGCTTGCTCACAGGGGGTCGTTTTGACCGTTGGGGTTTTTACGTAATTATTGTATGGCCTTGCCTTACAATATAAAGCGCCTTGGGGCAACTGTTTGTTGTGATTTGGCGCTATATAAATAAAATTGATTGATTGATTGATTAAGGACTTCCCAGGAATCAAAGCACTAAACAAAATAAACTCTAATAATAAAAAATAAATGCCAATAATAAAAAGTACATTACAACAATGAACAAAAATGCCAAATTAAAGAGGTGATAGTACAGGAAAAAGGTGTGACTTATATGGTTTTTCCTCTTCAAGCGGCTTTTTTTTTTTTTTTTTTTTTGGAGGTGTGACTTGTACACCAGAAAATATGATAACCTGATGTTTTCATCCGCAAACAATTTCATTAATCGCTATAATTAATCTAAGGCCATCAAAATTCTGCAATATAAAAACTGTATTTGAGCATTGCAGTCAGAGCAGTTAAAATACTTAATTTTAAAAACCTTGTGTTGTTAATTGTGTTATTATTGTGCCTGTGGTGTGTTTTAATTTTTTAAGTTTCATTTTATATTTTATTGTAAAATAATCTGTAACCTTGCACATAAAAAGCCACTATGACACTTTTATTTAATTACTAATGCTCAGAGAAGCTTCTCTTAAGGCACAAAATTTAAACAAACTGAATCACATCATCGGCAAATGTGAGGATTTACTACAGAATCAGTTCCAGGAGGAATCCACTTTGGACCAAATCCGTAAAACTGATGCTCACATTCTGAAACTACACACTTCTAGTGCACAACAAACTACTGCACAAATGTCCCACTCCAGCAGAGGTTGCTGGAACAATAAACTCAGGTAGTTTGAAGGAGGTAGAAGTTGTGCAGAGCAGAGGGACAGTCAAGGTCGGCGCATTCTGAGCTCAGTCGAAAGTTTTAAAATGAACTTACACCAAAAATATCTCGAGTATGTGAAAAGTTGTTGTTGGAAGGACGGAGCCCATTTCAACAGCTTCGGCACTGTGGCAGCACATTCAGTTCAATAATTTAAAGATAAAAAATGTGCACACAAACTGCAGATTCAAGGCGCAAGCGTGAACACAAGCCGTGTCCTCTCGCTCTCTCCACTGAAGCCAATTTCAAACTCCCTTGTTGAGCTCAAAGGCTTGAAGATCAAGGCTTCACACTTTGTGGCCACATTTGTATTTCATTTCCAGACTTTGGTAGCGTCCTGGGCCTCCCGGACCGCTTCGCTGAACGGTCTGTTTGATGTGCGCTTTCTGTATCCTATGTGCAATTTTTCAAACATGTTAGCCAAGAGGGAACTGCCGCCACATCTACATGATATTCAGGCATTAAATCTGTCAGAGTGAAAAATTAAATTACTCCACTTGTTGGGGTGCACCAGGGCTTCATATTTTCTCAATTTTTCATTTCCATCGAACTTATTCAACCACAACACAAATCCTCAAACATCTTATTCACTCACAGGAAATGGAGAGGACAAGTTCCGTGGATGGAATCTGATCTTTGCCATTTTTTCCCCCACAGAGGACTTAAAGAACTTTGTGAGAAATTGGCCAACTAGTGCAACCACATTTGTGCTAGTCTGAAACAGGCAATTGCACTTATCTGATGTATTTATATATCCGTTGTTAAATTTGGTACAAAAAGACACTTACTGACCTGATTCGACTGAAACACAACTTCCTGTATGATTACACAACCTTGTATGGTGGCCCTAAAGTACAAAACACAACTAAGTGAAGACAAAACATTTTGGAAAAGCCAGTAACATTGCAGATAACGCCACAAAAAACAGAAACCAGCGTGCCAGACATCTACAATATCTCTGCCCATGATCCTGACTGAACTTGGGCAGAAATTAATTATTTTCATTGCTGGTTAATTATTTGTAGGATGAATCTGTTAAACAGTTGGTATGTAAAATTCTCTGCTCTTAGAGCGCTTAGAGAATTTATTTATCGTACACTATACTGTGCACTGATCTGCTTTTTGATGGCCAGCCATTGGTTTGGGCATGACCACGACACACTCAGACCGACAGAGCGTCGTACTCACACCACAAAACACCAAACTGACAGCTTTGGAAATGGCCAGACCACAAAAAAAAAAAAAAATCCAAAAACCACCCAGAGACCAAAGCAACTGATATTTCACATAGCAGAGATCACCCAAAACCAATCAAAAGTCTGTTTGCTTAACGAATGTAGGAGGCACACTACGGACACTTCTTGGACTTTTGTTTTTAAGTACAAATTTGGTTATTATTATTTGTAGGTAGTGACAGAAGATAGTGGCCAATCCCTCTCACCCAGGACACAAACTTTTTTCACCCTCCCCTCTGGCAAACGGCTGAGGTCCTTCACGAATAAAACCTCAAGACACAAAAACAGCTTCTTTCCATCTGCAGTTAGACTTATAATGCCAGAGAACCCCATTTACCCTGCCCACCCCCGCCAACACTCCCACAAAGTACAGACTGAACATCCCTCCACATTTGCATGCCTTTGCACAGCCCCATTCCACTATGTTACATTTATTCACCATTTATTCACTATTTGGCTATTTGGCCCCTTTACTTTTACAGAAGTATTATTTCCTTTTCTTTTTATTATTTATTATTTATTATTTCCTTTTCGTTTTTATGCACCTATGACACCAGATCAAATTCCTTGTATGTGAGAACTTACCTGGCAACAAATTTGATTCTGATTCTTATTATGACTTCATGGTGTCATTTTTCTATCATGGTTCTTCTCTTGTTGCGTTTGACATTTGATGGATGGTGGTTGTCATTTGTTCCTTAAAATAAATCATTAAATTCATATTTATTGGCGATGGTTGTCCCCCAGCATTGTACCGTTTGTCAAAACTGGGCAGACCACCTTAAACCAAATCAACACTGGTCTCAGGACCTAAACATCAGTCTGAACTCCCCTGAAACAACCCCAAACTCTACTTGGTTTCATGTGTTCTTGGTTGGGTAAAGGTTTAGGGTGGTCTGTGCACAAACCGTGACTGCATGTTGTTATAAAAAAGAAATGTAGCCAATCCTCATGTTTCAGAATATGGCAGCAGAATCCCTGCAAAACATTTTATAAAATTTTGCTGTTTTGCACTTCACAGCTTCTATATTTAAATTTTAAATTCAAATCTTGATATTGGGGTTATGTTCTGCAGAAGGGGAATCTGCATTTGGTCAATTAGAGATTCATAATATCATTTTTTCATCAAAATCCGACCTGGTCACTGTCATTTCAGTCCCACTGGAAACTATTTTCTTATTTTGATGAAAATATCCTCCAGTGAAGCAGATATTCTCCTGGCCCGTGTTTCACTTTCGCTCTTGGCGGCCTCAGACTGCCGCAGGAGGAATTTGTTTTTGTTCATGTGGAGCTACACAGGAAGCATGTGTAAATCCACCCTGGCCGATAACAGTTTGAACGCGGAGATCCACGGTGACATAACACAGAGGCGGTGCGTGAAACCTGCATTTGTTGGTGTTCATTCACTCATACAAACATGATTGAGGCCGACTGTCTGCATCACCAGTCTACTTTCACTCTACTTACTTTTCTGCACCTTTTCACCATGTCTGGAGTAAATCCGGTGATTTATCATCATGATTTTTACAAAATAAAATAAATTTACCCCCAACTCTGCCAATTTCTGAGAACCATACCAAAATATCCATGTTTCATCACTAACTGTTAAAAGTTACATGTTTAATAAGGTCTTGGCTGTGTTATTATTTTACAGGACTGGAACATTTTAGAGGTGTCATGGTTAAAACGCGATAAATACCCGGCATAAAACACCTTCGCAAAAACAGGTTTTAACTGTCAAACATACAAAATAGGAAAACATATATTAGAAATCATTCTAAAATAAAAAAGAATATTGCAAAATTCTGTGACGTGGTAATGTACAACAACACAGACCCATATGTAAGGGATACACTGGAAATCTCTACTTCAAAGTATGTGGTAAAAACAGAATGTGACAAAATATAATTGTGGAAATGTTTATTAAATTAAATTAAATGTTTCTCACACCTAATTCAAAAGAGGTAGCAAAACCTCTCTCTCTGAAGCCACTTCAAGCATTTATAGAACTATAGTGCTGTTATCACTTCGGGTTACCGTACTCGCCGTTCTGCATGCCCTGGGCATTCCACATGACAGTTTACCTGAAAATCGTAGGGTGGACGGATGCACGAGCGTGGCCACTATTACATTTGTCGGAACACCCATGCCTCTATATATTGCAATAAAATGTCTGATTTCATCATAAATAAAAATAATATTATGACAAATGACTCATAATTTTAGCACCAGATCTGTTCTTCTCTCGTACTGCAAACTCTAAAATCGACATCATTGTCATGTGACTGCTACCAGCTCACACTGATAACGCAGTCAAAGGTACAACGCGGAAGTGACAAGAAAAATATCGCGAAAACTCATTTTTTGCTTTTTACGATGTGTTGCAATCAAGAAATTGGTCTGTTTTCAGGTGGGTGGTTAATCAACTTTTATAAAAAATAGTTTAATCCAGGGTGGCCTTTTAACCAACTTTCATTAAAATAAGGGGATCAACGGATTCTTGCGGGGGTGGGTGGGTTTGTTTCCAATGCGCGGATAGTCAGACACCATACAATATTTCAATTTGTGATTTCTTACAAATGATACTGGCAGTAAATCAGATTGGAATGTTAGTAATTATGATGTGATTGTTTCTATAAAAAGGGTTTAATAAGACATTCTAAAACAAGTGTCATCAATCAATTTGCGTGTTGTTAATATTGCACCAATTTGTGCCCCCCACACCCCCATAATCAAAAACTCTCCAATTTTTCCCACCAACCTAATGTTCCTGCCACATTATAAACAGTCTGTAAACAGTGTACAATTATCAAACAGCAAGTATAGATGTTAGTACATCAGTAAAGGGTACATACACAGTGAGTATATGACATTAAAAGGTACGTTTATATAAGTTTTTGCCCATTTTAGATCCACTAAACTGGTTAAACCAGTTGTAAGTGTCCTGGTGAAAAGAGCTTTTAGACTGTCTAAAAACCTAACCCTGTTATTTTAATAATCATTCATTCATTTATATTCTATACTGGATTACTCCAATCAAAGGTATCTGAGGAGAGGGGGGGGGGCACTAGGTGATAGGCAGTGCCCTCCCTGGACGGGCCACTAGTTGTTAATATTTTAATATGATAAATACATATTTAAAACTTGTTGAAACTATTTCAGTTCGTGTATTGGTGCTTTCTGAAGCTTTTAAACATATTTTAACAATATCACAATAATACAGATAATCGTGATAAGTTTGGTCACTATGATCGCGATGGAAAGTTTTCATACCATTTCATCTCGATGTTGTGATTTGACACCGTTATCGAGAATGTCAACAATGAAATCAAGTCTTATGCCACCTTCACAATTGCACGAACTTGATCCCCGCAATGCTGCGCAATTCCTCGTGCCAATGCGACCCGCTTTGTCCCGCTGGACGCCGCGCTTTGTCCCGCTGGATGCCGCGCTATATAAAATAATAATTTTGTAGCCGATGATGCATTTGCTCTCAGAATTTGGCTGATAAAACCATCTCTCTTCACTCTCAGAATCACAGAGAAATTATCTACAGCTACAGGTTGTCTCATGCACATTGTGTGGTGGAGAATGCATTTGGAATCTTGACTCAAAGCTAATTATTTATAATACTTATATTGTAATGGATTGGTAAAACAGTTGCATTTTCATTCCTTCTTGAGTTAGATAATGTATCTGTAAAATTATGTTTATTATAGATGTAACATCTTGCCATTCAGATGCGCTGCGCGCAATGACACATGCAGTGACACACGGTGTTCTCGAATAGGTTGTGTAACATTCACGATTAGTTCACGAAATTAAAGCGTGCCAGGCCTTTTGAACATTTCAAAATTTTCTTTGCCCACTGGCACGCAGCCACGCACAGTTCACATGCAGTTTACAACAGTTCACGGCAAGTTTACTTACTCATGCAATTGCGTGAGCAGTCTTACGCAATCCTGCGTGCCAGTGCGGAGATAAAATTCGTGCAAGTGTCAAGGTACCTTTAGTTGAAGTTGGAGTGCTGGTTACAGGTGACAGACACACAAACGCACCAGAATTTTAAGGAGATGGCAGCGGGGGGTGGGGGACGGACGGACTGTGGGTTCCCTTAATGAATCCAAACAGTCGGGCTCCCAAATGCCTAATCATGCAGAGTGGCCTGATTAAAGCTGTTTCACAAATTCCCTGCATTCGTCAGGCGACACACAGGAATGTCCAACAGATTATCAGACACAAAATGGCAAACTCACACACACAGACACACACACACTTTCCATCACTTTCTTACTCAGCGCTCCCTGCTGCGTTTAAACTGTCAAACTAGCGAGACGCCCAGTGGCTAAGTACAGAGAGTCTAACAACAACCACACACCAGGAGCAGGCCGCATCCAGAAAAATGGAGGCATGAAACCAATTTGTGCTTATCTCCGCATGCCACTGCAAATGATTAGGATTAAACCCCAAACAGTATGATTCTATAAGCTGCGTGTCCCTTCTGCACCAGCCCGTGCTAATGTTCTCAAGGTGCGTGCTGGTAATGAGAAGAACGGGGGCTAGAAGGTCTTGTGAGAGGTCTAAAAATATTCCATGAACACGCTCGAGTCCGGTGTCACATGAGGGGAGATGCATTCAGTGCGGCGTGACCCTGCGCCTCCAGATTAAACAACAAACGTGGTTACACATCAGCCTTAGTTATGATGTACACAGGGTCCAACCAGTTTATTCAGCAAGACCTTAAAAACCGAGAAACTGCTTCTGCTCTGCATCGGGTTTACTTTGGGACTCAAGTTAACACAAATTAACGCCAAGGCCATCATACCTCACTGATATCAGGCTTCTGTGTCCTGATTGGGACCCATTCAGGAGTTAATGATTAGCCAGAAAACAGCTGCAGTGTCTCTCTGAGTGCAGCAGAGGTGATAAATGTCTCAAGTCGCCTTTGGCCATAGCCTCGCGCCTTCCTGCCCCTGGTTAACCCAAACCGAACAGTTTAGACAAGATGTGTAATTATTTGGATTTTGCATGACATTACACTGTTGCTCTTGCATGCATGGTGCATGAGGGGAGGGGATGTAAGTGCTTTTCATTAATAATCCACACTCACTGGCCAGTTTATTAGGTACACCTGTTCAATTGCTTGTTAACACAAATAAGATAATCAGATAATCACATTGCAGCAGTTCAACGCATTTAGGATTTTAGATGTGATGAAGACGACTTGCTGAAGTTCAACCCGAGCACCAGAATGGGGATTTAAATGACTTTTAATGTGGCATGGTTGTTGGTGCCAGACGGGTTGGCCTGGGTAGTTCAGAAACTCTTGATCTACTGGGATTTTCAGCCACAACCATCTCTCGGATTTACAGAGAATGGTCCAAAAAAGAGACTATGTCCAAAGAGCAGCATTTGTGTGGATGAAAATGTCTTGTTGATGTCAGTGGAGAATCAGCGACTGACTGCATGATGCCATCATGTCAATATGGACCAACATCTCTGAGGAATGTTTCCAACACCTTGTTGGATCTATGCCACAAAGAATTAAGGCGGTTCTGAAGGCAAAAGGGGATCCAATCCGGTACTAGCAAGGTGTAGCTAATAAAGTGGCCAGTGAGTGTGTAGTGTACAACAGTGACCTGGATAAAATGGGTGCAAACTGTGTGCCAATAACAATAAAATTTCACCTCTTGCATCGGCTGATGGCTTACCGGCAGTCCAACTTATTGATCGGGCTCTATTAACATCTAATCGAGTCACTGATAATGAAAATAACTCTGCTCGTGCACTGTGATGGTTTGTGTGCAGATATTTTTCCTGGCAAGAAACCCTCTTGCTTGAGTCTACCATCTAAACACGGACACCTGAAAGGGACGGCAAATGGCAATCTGTTTGTCATTTTGCACTATGCGCTTTAGTTCATGCATGATAGCTTGCCAGAGCTGCTTCCCGTTTTTTTTGTTGTTGTTGTTGGCCTGATGCCACCTGATACTGAATCAGTCAGGGTGATTCTAATTGGCTTCCTGTTAATGCTAGAATAGAATTTAAAATTCTTCTTCTTACTTATAAGGTTTTGAATAATCAGGTCCCATCTTATCTTAGGGACCTCGTAGTACCATATTACCCCATTAGAGCGCTTCGCTCTCAGACTGCGGGCTTACTTGTAGTTCCTAGGGTTTGTAAGAGTAGAATGGGAGGCAGAGCCTTCAGCTTTCAGGCTCCTCTCCTGTGGAACCAGCTCCCAATTCAGATCAGGGAGACAGATACCCTCTCTACTTTTAAGATTAGGCTTAAAACTTTCCTTTTCGCTAAGGCTTATAGTTAGGGCTGGATCGGGTGACCCTGAACCATCCCTTGGTTATGTTGCTTTAGACGTAGACTGTGTTTCATAATTATTGTATGGCCTTGCCTTGCAATGTGGAGCGCCTTGGGGCAACTGTTTGTTGTGATTTGGCGCTATACAAGAAAAAAGTTGATTGATTGATTAATGAGACGCAAAGCTTATGTAACATTAAGTGAACACAAACACGTGGCTGCAGCGATTTACGAGGGAATTGTGCTCTTTACGAGGTGCTGATAGACCCCCGGGAGTGCGCACTGCACTGCAGAATCATATAAACATCATTTCCTCTTTCTTTCCTTCAAGTCTCCCCAATACAGCTCTTGGGACTTGTTTTTTAGCTGTTCTTTGAATACGTTCCAGTTTCAGTGGCCCACGTACACAGTCTAAAGTTCATTCCAGAGAATCAACCAAAACAAAATGTTCCTGGGAACACTGCCGGCTTGAGAAAGCTCATTTGAAGAAATATTCCTGTTTTCCATGTATGAAACAACGCGGCGTTACCTCCGCCGGTGAGAACACCTCGGAGGCATTTACTCTGGTGATGTGACCTTGTTTGGAGAAGAATTTAAGAGCCTGTGGAACACGCTCCACCCAACGCAAATTAACATTCCTGCATTCTTTGACACAGATGCCAACTCAAAGCAGATTTGACAAACAAACAGGGGTTAGCGTTCATGACCGCGGCTGTAAAATGTGACACGACGTCACCGTCCACATTCACTTTCACGCATCACACAGCTTTCTAATATTAATTATACATTAACCCCTGATCTGCCACACAGAGATCAAAGTTTTGTTACAATCAGACATTTAACTGGCCACATCCAAAAAAATCACTTTTTCTCAAATTTAGACCATTGAATCAGTTCAAAACAAGTTTTTCATTTGTTCCAACTTGTTTAAAGTGGAAAAGCATCTCAAAGTGGATTATCGTGATAGTAAATATGTTTCATGATGCCAGAAATTCAAAACTATGTTCACATTTTCACTTTCCAACAAGTCACAGGGGGAAAGTACACATGTGGGAGCTTGCGGGGGGGGGGGGGGGGGGGTCCTGAACTTATTTTCACTGGTAGGAAAATCTTCAAACTCTTGACAAAAAATATGCACAAATCCGCAGATGGATAATTACATAAATATAATGATAGCTGCAAACTTTAATCCAAGTCAATAACTGCAACCTCTCCAACAACTCCCTGCACTTTGACCTTTGCAACACATTTGCAGATTAATGTGTGTCAAAAGGATTTGCACTTGCAGAATTGGGGGGCGGAGGGGGTGGAAGTGAATCGCTCCGTCTCTTCTCCGTTTGCTTCCGATTCTGCAGTTAAGGGGAAGTTGAGGGAAAATCTGAGGGTTCTGAAATTTGCTATCCTGCATTAGCGACCGGTTTTCTTCCGTCTTCTGTCCACACTGCAAAATCAGAAATGGCAGAGTAAGTATGTCTCGTTTGGGCTACTGTATGAACATAGCAGTGCAACGCGGCCGTCTCTGAACTCAAGAAAACCGCTGTCACAGGTATGAACAATATATTCCATTTACGCTAATAAATGCCCCTAAATCCTGCACACTGTAGCTTTAAGGTCCAGTAATAAAACCATTCATGTATTTCAGCGTGATTTAAACGTTTTCGGACAAAGAGCAGATCTCAATGGGATTTGGGAATTCCCCAAATTCACAAAGGAACCTGCTGAACAAGGATAACCCCTTGTCTGCCGTCTCATCCTATCACCACTGTGCTAACTGCCTGAGCGCGCACGGTGAAGTATCGCGCGTTAAACCTGTTGACCTTTGCAGTGGCGCCTTTAGCAAGCAGCGGCATGGCTGCACAAGACCCGGCAGCTCCGCGAGCAGCAGCAGCAGCCTGTTGCGGTCAGATCCAGGTGTCCAACTCCACCAGACGGTTCAAACCAACACAAAGAACGACGTGATTCACCATCACGGCTGCAGCGTGACCGGCGGGAAACACGCTTACCCCCCCCATCTCAATCTGAGTGCTTCCACATTCCTGAGTTTTAGAAATGCATCACAGGTAGGTCAAAGGTCAGGGCTGGCAACAATGCACCCTAATGTGAGCAGCAGCTGTAAGGAGACACCTTCCTGGAACGTGAGAGGTGGCCTAGCGTAGAGCGCCGAGCTTATTCCAGGCAGAAGCTTGAGTTCCCATGATGCTCTGAAACACCACTCAGCAGCTTTTATGCTCCATAAAACGAGTGGGCAGATAATCCCCCCAGAATGTCTATTCACACCTGTCCACTCATATTCACATCACAAAGGCAGATTGTGTGAGGCGGATCTCATTTACATACTTTGGTCCCTTTTTATATGCAACAGAAGAAGCAGCACAAACATTCTACAAAAGCACTCTGAGCCTGCTGCGCACCCGATTGGTTTTACTTTTCTTAAATGTTTTTTTTTTTTTTCCTCTTTTTGCATCAAGCCCCAATAAGCACGACTCAGAGGTCACAAGGTCAAATAGCTGACAGAAACAGATTGTACTTTTAAAGGTGGATGAGAAAAATATGAGCTGTTATTTTATTACATGTACAGTTGTGCATGTAATAAAATGAATAAAAATATCTATAAAATATATTAAAAAATAAAAATGACCTACTGGTTCCTAGTGCTGGATAACCAGTTTGAGAACACATTCATAATTACTATATATATATATATATATATATATAGTATGTATAGATATGGTCAAATTATTGCACAGGATAAATTGCACAGTTGTGCATGTAATAAAGCACAAAAGGTGGCGGAAGGCGTAGTTAAGAGTGCAAAATCAGCAGGTAGTTATGGTGCTAAAAACATTTTGAGGTAGCTATTACACAGTGTGACTACAGTTGGGAAAAATTACCTACTGGTTCCTATTGCTGGCCAACCAGTTTGAGAACCCGCTTAAAAAAAAAAAAAAGGCGATCAAACATATTATTTATCACCAGAGAAGGTGACAGAACATGAATCCAAAACACCAAAGAAGAGAAAACATAAAGGGGAAACAACACAGTGATGCAATATGCAACCTCACCACTAGGTGACACCAAATCATACACACTGTAGCTTTAATCAAACAAGCATTCTGAAAAAGAAAAAAATAATAATCTTGTTTTTAGTTTACTTTTTATTGTACAAGTGAGGAAGTGGCCTCGATGGTAAGAATAATCAAAAAACATTCACTGATGGTTTGGACGAGTCGCCACAATCCATCCATCAAAGATGCTGCGTCGGTGCACAATCTGAAACGTTTCTGGATCTTTGAGTTTTTGTTCATCCTATTCGAGCAGAGTAAAATGTGTCGCTGTATCGAACAGATAATTCGCTGACGTGAGGACTTTTATACAAACTGTGGTCAGACCTCAGCATTCCACATCAGCTCAGAGACTTCCAGTTCTGTCCCCCGTTCACCAGAACGTGCACAGCCCTCCATCAGATTACCTCCCTGATTTAAGCACCCGCTCACCCACTGTACCCCTAATCTGCTGCCTGTGGGCACAATCTAACATCGCTGGCACGGCTCAGAGCGTTACAAACTCAACACCTCATAACACTACGTGGCCAACCGACGGACTCGTCCAACACCAACCGCTGCCGATCGGGGGCAAGGAGCTCCATCACATGTGGGACCTTCAACAGGAAGCGTTACAACATAGCGGTTCCACGCTGACCACAGGTATAACATGCACGTTAATGTGCACAGTAACTGCTGCAGACGTTGGTTGGCATGACGAGGTCCACCACGACGCGGCTTCATATTGCCACATGTACGCCAGCCGCAGGAATTAGCCAAAGCTGTTTCATAATTCACTGTGAACACCTCAGCACCACCTCAGAACTCCACATCCAGCAGCACCGCAACCACACAAGGGCCTCATTAAACCAGACACAGGCGCGAGAGGAATTTAGAGACTCTGGGACCACATGCAAACTGGAATGTTCAAGTCTAATGTTACCACAGCTACAAAAGCGGTTTTATGGTCTGGTTACAAACAAAGACCAGAGAATCGATGGTCCAACATCATTTTTTTAAGACACTTTTGTACACAAGGTGAAAAAAGTAGTAGAGTGAAATATTTCACAATGGAACAGCACAAATGACAGAAAATGCAATAAAAAATTGTAACAGGGAAAAGACAAAGTAATGCTGGCCACGCCCACTCTCCATATGCAAACCACCTATGTCTATCTCCCAGGCTGTATGTGGGCGTGGCCAACAGAGTGCAGCCTGGCCCAGTGGGTGTGTCTCAGAACAACCAGTCATCCAAATATGGACTTCTGTGACATATGTCATTTCAGGCCAAAATTCTGCTTGTAAACAAGGTATTTGATTTTGTAGAGATGGAGTTTTATGATTTTTAACATGAACGCCCAAAGAAACAAAACCAATAAAAAAATTTTACAAATTCAGATTTTGTTAGAATATGACATTTAACGTTTCAAAAGCAACTGGTGACTGGCTGAAAAACACACTTTACAAAAGCTGGCCAGCTCAAAAACACCCTTCAAGAGATAGTATTTTCAATTCCAATATTTTATTTATTTTGTAAATGCAAAAACAATTCTTTACAAACTTTCATCCAAATTGTGGCCTAAATCCTTACAGGATCAAAACTAACTGATCATCTGGCTGCTGAGGATTATTTCCATATAGTGATGAATGAAATTGAAATATTCTGTCATATTTTAAAAATCTTATTAACAAGGCTTTGTCAGCAAGAAGACTAGAAAAGGTTTTTATAGTTTCCACATGTTTCACACTACTGGATCACAGCGCCCCATTTACAATAGCTGGCCAGCTCAGAAACACCCTGCAAATCATTTTCAAATGCAATAAAATTGATCAGGCAATGATTTTTAATGTTTAAGAGTGTACACTTTTTATATTTAATCTCCCCTATTTTTAAGTGATGACATTTCTGGACACGTGTGTGGAGAAAAATCAAACAGCAGTGCAGCTCAAGAACACCCTGCAGAAGGCAGGCAGATTGTCACAATTTGTTTTCAATTGCAGTAAATTGGACAGGCTTAAAAGCCTACAAAAAAAAAAAAAAAAACACTTTTTATATATTAATCCTCCATTTTTTTAAGTGACCAAAAGTTTCTAGATAATTGCATGGTAAGAATCATAGAGAAGCACGTTTCTGACAGGTGGCCAGCTCAAGAACACCCTGCAGGAGGCAGGCAGATTGTCACAATTTGTTTTCAATCGCAATAAAATTGGACAGGTTTAAAAGCCTACAAAAAAACACTTTTTATATATTAATCCTCCATTTTTTTTAAGTGATCAAAAGTTTCTAGATAATTGCATGGTAAGAATCATAGAGAAGCATGTTTCTCACAGGTGGCCAGCTCAAGAACACCCTGCAGGAGGGAGCCGGAGCGGCCTGGCTCACCTCGTTGGACGGCATATTGACGACACCTGTTGACCTGCGCTTTTCCCTCAGTTTCCTCTTCTCGATCTGACCTTTGCCCTTCCTGGCGCTGGGTCCGGCGCTCTTCTTCTCCTTGCCTTTACCGGGTGACGGAGTCTCCTTGTCGCTGTCGGCCGCCGCCGCGGGGCTGCTGTCTGGGGACACGCACTGCGGAGGCGGCGGCGTCGGCGTCTTATTCAGGCTGCTCGCCGCCGTGTGCTGCGGTTCCTCCTCGGCTCTCTTTGGAGCCGTGCCGGAAGAGGACCGAGGGACCGGGGTGGGAGGCAGGCAGTTCCCAGCGGGGCCGCCGTTGTTGGTGAGCGTTTCCCGGCCGGCGGCTAAAGGAGCTCCGGTAGCCGCGGCGATGTCCCCGAGCATTTTAGCTCTCATTTTCTCCCTTTTGGCCTTCCACTCCTCTAAAAAATCCGTAGTCGCGTTCGATTTAAATCCTCCAGTGGCCATTATCCCTTTGTGATACGTTCCAAAGCAACTTTAGGCAAGTTTTAAACTTCCAGCTCCGCTCCTCCAGCTAATGGCTCCGCATTCCTCAAGTGATTAACCCCAGCGCGAGCGGCAGGTAGGCGGAAAGAAGCGGCGCAGCCTCCCGCCCGACAAAACTCTCTGTGCCGGTGATTAAAAAGTCAATTCTCAAAGTTGTGAAAAGTTGCGACACTCCAGCTAGTTAAGAGAATTTTCCCCCACTCCCTCCAGGAATAAAAAAAAAGTAAGTCGACTAAGTTCCGCAGTGGGTCGAAACGAACCTGCGGAGCCGCTTTGGCCGTCAGAGAGCTCTCCTCCTCCCGCCCAGGTGTCACCGCGCTTCGCTGGATGAGGCTGGAGGAGACGCTCGTTCGCTCTGCCCTCTGGCGCCGAGAGAGGCCGACAACACCCGAACACTTCCGAACGAACCCCAGTGTAGGGGAGACCGGAACGGTTATAACAGACCGTTCATCAGCAACTACACGTTTTGAATAAAAAAAAAAAAAAAAAAATGCAATTTTAAACAATAATCCAGCCCAGTCTCACATTTTTTTTCGTACTCCACGAAATTATTCGATTTTCGTGACGGTGTTTTTTTGTTTTTTTTTTAACTCACTATTACTAACCCTACTTCTACCCCTGACCTTAACCATAACCACCACAACCCCCACTGCACTTTTAATTCTGTGCGGTCATCACGGAATGAATTATAATGAATTCATGCTGCATGATGAAAATTTAGCACTTTTCCTGACAATGACAAACCAATAGATTAATGTATATTTCGTACTGCCGAATCACGACAATCCGTGAGACTGGGTTGCAAAAATCACCACAATCCGTTTTTACAAACCGCTGCTATTTTAACCCAAATTAAACTATCAAATACATAATAAATTTATAGTACTATGCAAAAGTTTTATGCACATTTAATGTTTAAATTTAAAAAAGCTAATTATGCAAGATTTCCAAATAATTCTAAATCCATTAAATGTACACCATTAAAAATACAAATTGGCATTGAAGATACTAACTCACAAAAATAATCACATTAATTGAAGTAATTTTTTTATTTCGTAATTCATTTTAGTGTGAGTTTAAAAAGTGTTGAGTAGATTAAAAAGCACACATCATGCATAAATAAAAAAATTAAAATTGTCAAGAAATACAAAAATGATCAGAAACACAAAAATGATCAGAAATATAAAAACTGTCTGAATTTATTAAGGCAAAATACCACATTTTTGCTGGTGACAGGTTTAAAGCATTTTAGCTGCCCCTTAACTACAATAAATAAGTTTATGGCTGTTGGTCAAACCAAAAAAAAAAAAAAAAAGAAGCATTTTCAGATATCATTTTGACTCTAAAATACCAAAACCCATTTTTTATTACTCACACTCATCTTCAACCGCTTATCCGGGATCGGGTCGTGGGGCCATTTATTATTACATGTTATGTAACATGTCAATTTATTCATGAATGAAATCTTTTTTTTTTTTTTTTTAAATCTAATTAACTGTTGACTCACAGATAAAGGGCACAAAACCACCAAATGCTACAAAATATATTTGTTATATCATAAATTTCAAATAAGCTATTACTAAAAAATAAATAAGTAAACATAAAATAGACTGTGGTGCCTGTTGAAGATGATTGGTTGTGATATTTATGAATGAATTATTTTAAAATCAAGAGAAATGTATAATTTCCAGAATTAGACTTTATGTTGGCTTCGTGCGGTGGTTGGCTTCAGACATAAATTTATACATTTATTACTTTAAATGTGTTACTAAATAAAAAGTACCTGTGATGTCACTCTGTCTGACTCAATGAGCCTTTGATATTTGCTCAGCAGGAGAGCTGCATTTCTGCAGTCAAGCAACTTGTAGAAAATCGAGTTCTCTCCCACGCAGATCCCACACACCTCGGCTCCCTGAGGTGCTGGATGACTCATCCAACAGGTGCTCCAAGGCCAAACAAAATGAAAAAATTCCTTTCGGATTAACAATCCCAATCCAGACTCACATCCCCATCCAGATTTAGACAGAACGTCTTATTGATTATCTGTCATTGTAAATGTGTGTATAAATGCAAGTTTTATCCAAAACAATACATTTGCTTTGGGGATGAAAAAGAGGCAGATTTTAGAATCCACATTTGATGCTGTTTATACCCCTGTATTTTGTTGGTCCATTTTTTTTTTTTTTTATGGTTGAAGGGTCCAAGCTTTCTGGATGCATATGATGCATCCAGAAAGTATTCACAGTGCTTCACTTTATCCACATTTTGTTATGTTACAACCTTATTCCATAATGGATGAAATAAAAAAAATCCTAAAAATTCTACAGACAATACCCCATAATGATAATGTGAATTTTTTTTTTGTTGCAAATTTAAATAAAAAAAAATAAAAAACTATAAGAAATCACACACGTAAGTTCTTCTCTTGGCATCCATCTGTCTGCAGGAGACGATGGTGTAGCATCCAGTTTGTTTTTTGCTTTTTTTGTTTGTTTTTTTACACTTTTTCAATTCAATTTTAATTTATTTCATTTACATAGCGTCAAATAACAACAAAGCTGCCTCAAGGTGTTTCACACAAGTAAGGTTTAACCTTACCAACGTCTAAAGCAAGCACACAGGCGACAGTGGTAAGGAAAAACTCCCTCTGATGATTTGAGGAAGAAACCTCAAGCAGACCAGACTCAAATGGGTGACCCTCTGCTTGGGCTATGCTACCAACACAGTTGATTATACAAATATACAGGAAATTTTGGTCTTTTGCTTCTATCTGCACCTGCGCAAGTGACTTATCAGTCAAATGCATGAGTGACAATCTCTGCTGCATTTGTTGCACGTGTACTGTGATACCTGCTGAGGCTGTACATAAGTATTCATGCATAGCCTTGAAGTTCAGAATTGAGCTCAGGTGCATCCTGTTTCCACTGATCATCCTTGATATGTTTCTATAGCTTAACTGGAGTCCATGTGGGGTAAATTTAGTTGATTGGACGTGAATTGGAAAGACACACACCTGTCTACATACAGTAGTGTTCAGAATAATAGTAGTGCTATGTGACTAAAAAGATTAATCCAGGTTTTGAGTATATTTCTTATTGCTACATGGGAAACAAGGTACCAGTAGATTCAGTAGATTTTCACAAATCCAACAAGACCAAGCATTCATGATGTGCACACTCTTAAGGCTATGAAATTGGGCTATTAGTAAAAAAAAAGTAGAAAAGGAGGTGTTCACAATAATAGTAGTGTGGCATTCAGTCAGTGAGTTCATCAATTTTGTGGAACAAACAGGTGTGAATCAGGTGTCCCCTATTTAAGGATGAAGCCAGCACCTGTTGAACATGCGTTTCTCTTTGAAAGCCTGAGGAAAATGGGACGTTCAAGACATTGTTCAGAAGAACAGCGTAGTTTGATAAAAAAGTTGATTGGAGAGGGGAAAACTTATACACAGGTGCAAAAAATTATAGGCTGTTCATCTACAATGATCTCCAATGCTTTAAAATGGACAATAAAACCAGAGACGTGTGGAAGAAAATGGAAAACAACCATCAAAATGGACAGAAGAATAACCAGAATGGCAAAGTCTCACCCACTGATCAGCTCCAGGATGATCAAAGACAGTCTGGAGTTACCTGTAAGTGCTGTGACAGTTAGAAGACGCCTGTGTGAAGCTAATTTATTTGCAAGAATCCCCCGCAAAGTCCCTCTGTTAAATAAAAGACGTGTAGAAGAGGCTACAATTTGCCAAAGAACACATCAACTGGCCCAAAGAGAAATGGAGGAATATTTTGTGGACTGATGAGAGTTAAATTGTTCTTTTTGGGTCCAAGGGCCGCAGACTGTTTGTGAGATGACCCCCAAACTCTGAATTCAAGCCACAGTTCACAGTGAAGACAGTGAAGCGTGGTGGTGCAAGCATCATGATATGGGCATGTTTCTCCTACTATGGTGTTGGGCCTATATATCGCATACCAGGTATCATGGATCAGTTTGGATATGTCAAAATACTTGAAGAGGTCATGTTGCCTTATGCTGAAGAGGACATGCCCTTGAAATGGGTGTTTCAACAAGACAATGACCCCAAGCACACTAGTAAACCAGCAAAATGTTGGTTCCAAACCAACAAAATTAATGCCTCACAGATGTGAAGAAATCATGAAAAACTGTGGTTATACAACTAAATACTAGTTTAGTGATTCACAGGATTCCTAAAAAAAAGCAGTTTGAACATAATAGTTTTGAGATACAATAAGATATAACAATAAGAAATACAATAGTGTTCAGAATAATAGTAGTGCTATGTGACTAAAAAGATTAATCCAGGTTTTGAGTGTATTTCTTATTGTTACATGGGAAACAAGGTACCAGTAGATTCAGCAGATTCTCACAAATCCAACAAGACCAAGCATTCATGTTATGCACACTCTTAAGGCTATGAAATTGGGCTATCCAGTATTCCTCACCCATGAGGCCTGCATGGTAGAGTGGCCAGACGGAAGCCACTCCTTAGTAAAAGGCACATGGCAGCCCGCCTGCAGTTTGTCAAAAGTCACCTGAAGGACTCTCAGTCCATGAGAAACAAAATTCTCTGGTCTGATGAGACAAAGATTGAACTCTTTGGCATCATGTTTGGAGGAAACCAGGTGCCATCCCTACAGTAAAGCATGGTGGTGGCAGCATCATGCTGTGGGGATGTTTTTCAGCAGCAGGAACTGGGAGACTAGTCAGGATTGAGGGAAAGATAAATGCAGCAATGTACAGAGACATCCTGGATGAAAACCTGCTCCAGAGCTCTCTTGACACCTTCATGTGCACATCCTGGAAGTTAAAGGCATGTGGCCTTTAACTTTCTTTTTATGTTCCACTACTCCTGCTTGAGGTTGAAACCAGAACCATGCAACTCCACCTCATACAAGTTCCTTAACTCTGGTAGAACTTGGCACAGGGTAAATGTGATAAATGATACCATTTTATTATAGTCACTCATACTGTTATCACCAAAAATACAATACGTCCAATCTTGAGCTTGATTAAGCCTTAGCTACACTGGTGATATTGGATGTAGTTCATCTAAATAAAGCCGAGGGCTGGTTCTTGCAGATGTTTATGGTCTTAGATTTGTTTTCATCTATCTTCTTCCCAGTGGACCACTTGCTGCCCACATATCCAAGTATTTTTATTGTAAAAACAATAACAACAAAAATAAGTGACATATGTGTAACCTTGTCTTATCAGGGTTCAGGAGGTCGAAGCCGTTATCTCAGATAGTGAACAAACCTCTGTGCAGCAAAGCAGCGCGGCGCCTCTGCCAAAAATAGCTTTCGATCTATGGACTCAGGTCACTCCGCCGCATATTTGGCATATTTGTGTCTGCTCTTGAAGAGCGTAAAGAGTGGTTTCTTCAGTGCCAACACAAACCCTGGGCTGTGGTTATCACAATCCCATTCAGCATTCCAGTAATGTCTTCCCAGGATGAAATATGGGACTAATGTTGTCACATAAGGGAATGGGAACAGGAATGTTATGAGTTGTCCTGTGGAATGAAGTTGGAGATTTTGAGCGATGCCGTGTGATTGCTCACACGTCCTGGTAGGTTCTTGTTTTGCAGACAAGAAAGTTTTCCAAGAGTTTACACAAAATTCCTGTTTTTCTGAGTTTGGAACATAATGGTAATTTATGGCAATGGATATTCTTCTGTGTCCAGAAGAGGACTTACTTTGGCTTTTTGTCCGGAACACGGTGTGATTGGTCGAGCGCAATGATGTCATCACATGATTGGCGGGTCATTGGGTTTTTAATATTTTCGTGACATGGTTTTTTTATTTTTATATTTCTAAACCCCCCCCCCCAGTCCTCTTCCGGTCACGGAAGAATATCCACTTCACTAATTTGTACCACATCATGTAGCGTTTGCGTACTGACGGGCCGCATTAAAGAAAACAGTAACTGCAAGTGATGCTAACAACGTTAATGCTAACTGTGTGTGATGCTAACAGTTAGCATCATTTGTGACGTTGACACAGAAAAACAGTCAAACTGATGTTACAGCGGAATTACCATCAACTGGAAGATGACGCAATTTCGCAGTTTTAATTTGCAGACAGTAAATAGCATCTTATCAATGTAACAGCATTCCATGGTTTTGCGCAATATTCCGTTAAATAGCTTCAGCTCTGATTGTTGTTTTAAAAGTAGATATGTGTTTTTGCCACGGCTGTTTGGTGCTATCGCAGCTAGCAACGGTGGAATTTTTCATCGCCGGAAACAGTAGAACATCTAGTTTGCCAACTGCAGATGCCGCCAACATGTTAGCATCACCTGCTAATGGTTAGCTTTGACCGCCGTTAGCAGTTTCATTAACACAGCTAGTCAAGAGAAGACTGCACCTCCATAACCTAAAAGGTGTCACTCTCTACATCTGGAAATTCCCAGAAAACATTCACCCCTGCGTGTTTATTCTCCAACAACAAAATATAAGTGATAAATCTTGTTAGCATGGTGCTACCTACCAGCCTGGCGGTGGCCTCTCTTCCTGACCAAAACCAAGCGTAAGCTGCAGCTTTTAAAACCATTTGTAAGTTTAATTACGTCTACATCAACATTTTCCCAGTTATTTTCAGTCGGAGTGGATATGCTTGGACATGGGGAAACCGTCCGTCTCACCACCAGACATTAACCAGACTCGGGGCCTCTGAACCGCACACTTGTGTAATGGAAAATAGAAAATAGAGCCACTTTTGCATGACTCCGCGCTTTTATAGCACCTCTTATCCAAAGCGTCTTATCTTAAGGTCGAGTTACGCAGCAGATCCTGTGACCCGCTACTGATAGCACGTGCAAAAACCACGCCGTCACTTCATGTTTGTGTGCACGCTATCCGGTAGAGTTCTGCCGGATTGACGGCAAATCCGCTGCCGTCTGGGATTACAATAAAGTGCAGCCAAGCGCTGCAGATTTAGGAGTATGACTACATCTGAAGGGATTTTAAGGAAGAGCAGGCAGCGGTTTTGTTGATGATGTCGAGCTCCAAATGGGCCTCCCGCCTGATTCTGGCTTTTACTGTAGCAGCAGAGCGATGGAGGAAGTGTGGAGTGAAAACCGGCAGAAGCCAAAACCACTCACGTCCTGCACGTAGGACATCCATGGGAACACCGCCAATGCCAGCATCAGCAAAACGTGAATAAAAATAAAAAACAGCTTATATTAAAGCTACAGTCTGTAGGATTTAGTGTCATCTAGTGGTGAGGATGCAGATTGCATTTTTCCATCAACAACATTGTTGTCCTTCACGTTTTCACCTGGATTCACGTTCCATTGTCTTCCCTTTCGATAATCAACATGTCTGATCAGGTCTTCCTTCTTCACTGCAAAATGTGACAGAGTAAGAATGTCCCTGTGGGGCTACTGTACCAACATAGAGGTGCAACATATCAGCCTCCGTGAGGGGGGCCGCTCTCTTATCCCCAAGCTCATGACAACATCAGATCATTGTAATTGTGCACTAATGAAAAGATGGTTATTATTAATGCTGTATTTCTGCTAACATCCCTATTATTATTTTTTTTTAACATACTGTAGCTTTAATGAAGTCAAAATTGTTCTTGTCTTGAGGTTTAGTTATATGAGATAGCTCACGCACAATTTATAAAGTGCAAAAACTATACCCTGACACCAAAAGCATGTGCAGATACGTGCACGTGCATGCAAACCTCACCGTTTTTGAAAAAGTATTAAAACAATCAGCTTCCCGGATCACTTCAGTTTATTTGCAGATTTTTTTTTTTTAAGTTTCCACACAGAGTGCACTGCAGGTGTTGAGTCAGCACAAAGAATTCCTTTAATACATATATATTTTAAATCACTCATTTGTTAATATGTTACACTCTCCCCTCACGACTCATTCATTCATCAAACATAATCTCCATTGGAAGCCAAAACAAATTCACAATCATCAGCCCAAAGACTCCAATTATTGGCTGAAAAACTCAATGACTAATCGGCGTTTTCTGTTGAAACATTTGATGTCGTCACCTGAGTTGCTGATAAAGTCAGACAGCATGCAGAGGGCCCTTCAGCACCATATGCACCCTGGGGGGCCCTGGTGTAACCGGGCTGCAGCCACTGGAAAGGTCCAAACATTCAGAAATAAATCATGCAGGTTATTTAAAAAAAAAAAAAAAAAACAAAGGTCATGATGCTACAAACAAAAAGTCCTCTGCAGCCATGTGTGCATATTTAAGAATAAAACTGAATAATTCTACTTCACATAATCAGAGTGCTGCTGAGTCTACAAAACTGAGCACCATCTACTGGTAAAATGTGGTATTGCAAGTTAAAAATATTGCAGAAAATGTAACCACCACTGTCCTTAAAAATAAATAAAATGAAATAAAGTGGATGTGTTCATGTAGCACTTGTGCTGGAAAAGATTTATGGTTTTTGCGTTAAATCTTAGCGTCTAAAGTTCATACATAAGCAGGAAAAACAGCAAATTAAAATGAGATCATCACTCAGTTATAACAATAATAATAGAGCTAATTTATCAAAAGCAGCTTTAATATGACAAACGTGGAGCTTCTTGGGGGGGGGGCGGGATTCCATGACCTTTGACCTAGAAATTTGTCTTTCATGAGCAAAATATGTGAATGCAGTCCACATGAGTTTACATCTACATAAACTTGGTTTGTTTGGGGTTTTTGGGTGGAAGAGTGAGAATTAACTCGTTAACTTCCACCAGCTGTTCCCTCCCAGGTCTCTTGTCAGACTTCCACCAAACGTGGTGTGTAGATGAAGGCTGACCCCAGAAATGACCTTAAAGGGTTAATAAAAAAAGTCAAGGTCTTTGGGAGCAAAGGTCAAAATTTGACATGCATTTCCTCTTTCATGTTCAAACTTGACACACTAAACTTCTGGAATTGCCCAGACAAGGTAAAATTTGTAAGCTCAATAGTTAAGGTCACTGAGGTCTTCTTCTTTTGGCTGCTCCCATTAAGGGGGCGGCACAGCAGATCATCCATCTCCATCTCACCCTGTCCTCTGCATCTTCCTGTCACACCAACCACCTGCATGTCCTCCCTCAGCACATCCACAAACCTCCTGTTTGGCCTTTTTTCTCCTCCTGCCTGGTGGTGCAATCATCAGCATCCTTCTCCCTATATACCCTGGGTCTCTCCTCTGCACATGTCCAAACCGTCTCAATCTCACCTCTCTGACTTTGCCTCCAAATCGTCCCACCTGAGCCGTCCCTCTAATGTTCTTTTCTAATCCTGTCCACCCTCATCACTCCCAAGGGCAATCATATCTTTAGCTCTGCCTCCTGTCTTTCTGTTAGTGCCATCTCTAAGCTGGTCTCACTACTATCTTGTAAACTTTCCCTTTCACGCTTGCAGATTTCCTTCAGTCACAAATCACCCCTGCTACCTTTCTCCACCCTTTCACACTGACCATTACTTTGTATAGTTGACCCCAAGTATTTAAACTCATCTACCTTAACTCCTTGTAACCTCACTATTCCACTGGGCTCCCTCTCATTCACACACATGTACTCAGTCTTCGTTCCCCTTCTCTCCAGAGCTTATCTCCACATCTCCAGGTTAGACTCAACCTGCCATCTACAGATCACGTCATCTGCAAACATCATGGTGACTTGTTTGTTCTCATCCATCAACCTGTCCATTACCATAACAAACAAGAAAGGACTGAGCTGATCCTTGATGTAATCTCACCATCTCAGAAGTGATGCAAATTAGTTGGGTGAATACGGTTTTAAAAAGGAATAGTTTGCATCATGTATCATGCTTAGTTATGTTACAGGGTAGCATATGTCACGTCATAGAATCCAATGGATGCTGATAGTTTAACCTTTACTTTGCAAACCAAGCACGCAACACAGTCAAAACTATTCCATTTATTAATCCTATTAGCTCAACCAGTAATTTGCACCACTTTTTTACCAAAATTGGAGCAACTTTAACTTTTGACCCTTGTACAAACTGAAATTGACCTTTCTCAGTGTTCTTGCTGTTTTTACCCCATAACTCCAGACCATTCAGATAGTCCAAACTATACCTTTTTGGAATCTTTATGATCAGACAAATAATATGGAATACCTTTCAATATGATTGGAGCATTTTTAAATTTTGACCCCTGTGTAATACTTCAATTGACCCCTTCTTGGCCGCCTATTAAAAGTTCACGTGGGTACCCGGCATTTTTTAAAGAGTAATGTCTAAGGAGTATGTGTGCCAAATTTGGTGCTTGCATCACCTTTGAAGCATTTTTTTTCAGTTATCCACTGCACTATGGCATGTCATCTGGACCAACTGCCTTTCCACTCTTCATCCTGCTTAATGCCTTGCACTTCCTGATTTACTCTACTTGTACATCTCCCAGCCTTTACTCTCATTTTTTCCCCCCCATTTATCAGCTCCTCAAAATATGCCCTCCACCTCCTCAACACACTCCCCTCGCCTGTCAGCATATTACCATATGCATCCTTTCCAGCTCAGCCCCTTGGTCTGGCCAACTGGTACAAGTGCTTTTCTCCCTACTTCACATTACACCTCGCTAAATGCCTTTTTCTTAGCCTTTTGACACTTCTCTTTTCAGCTTATGCCGGATCTCTTTGTACTCCTACATTCTTCATATTTCTGACTTTCCCAAAAGGATGGGGTGGGGAAACTTGGCCCACAAATGGAGGCTGGTGCTGGAATTGCACGGGGGAAAAACAAGTTTACTAAAGGTCAGTCTTTGGGGGTCAAAGGTCAAAATTTAAGTGCCCCTTTTTTGTCAAATTTGCACAAAATGTGGCACACAGAAGTCCATGTCAAAGAATTTGATGTTCATCCTGATTTGAACAAACACTAGTGGAATCCAGAATACTCCTGGCAAGGTCAGCCAGAAGCTATTTGGGTCACTGGGGTCAAATCAGGTTTCCGTAGACCCTGATTCTTCTGCAACAGAGGTCTCGAACAACTTGCTCCATCAAATGTTATTCTAAAACCTTACACCAAATGAACCTGGTAACTAAGTTGAGCAGATCCACAGCACCCCCTCTGGTCTGCAGCCAAACGTAGTCAACGAGGAGAATAAGCAGACTCGGCCACTTTACAATGTACAAGTTTATTTTTAATGAACTCTTCAGTGGTTGGTAGTCACAGCACAGCTTGCATGTATTAAGCCACACACCTATTTTACAAGATGATGGAAAAAAACAACAACAAAAAACAAAAAAAAAAAAGTCTAAACCAGAGTAGATGGTCATAAGGCCATCTGCAGCAACATTTTTTTTTCTTCTTTTACTAAAATATCCTTAAAAGGCCACTGAAATGCATAAAATGTTTTTAGATGCATGGAATATCTGCCTTAACCTGACATCAAGACTCCTCACATGGCATTGACAGTGCATGTAGACATCGTAAAGAGGACCGAGTTAGCGGTATCTAAGAGTTTTTTTTTTTATTATTATTTTAGTGACAACACCTTGGCTATAACAGTATAGCTTAAAAAAAGAAAAAAGATTGGAAACAAAATTAACAGCACTCTTCCAAAGATACTGAATACAGTGAATATGAAATGTAGTGAAGCAGTTATTTTCATAATTATGTGAATGTTTTATTTTGAAGGGCAGGAGGAGGGCGAGGGGGGAGGGGGGCTAGTATTGAAGTGTCAGCCGCTTCACGTCGGAGAGACTGGACCATAATTATAAAAAAAGAAAAATTAATAACGCACCTCGTTGTCCTCTGGAATCGGTCGACTTTTTAATGGTAACAGACGCGAACTGTAAACGCATGCCGTGTGCTGCTCTCAAACAAATACATACAGGTATATACAGCGTCACTCAGTACCTGCTAAAACAACGTGAGAGTACAAACCGACTACACTACAAACTTAAAACAAAACCAAGGGGAGGAGGGGGAGCCACAGAAGCAGTGGAAGTGTGTGTGTGTGTGGGGGGGGGGGGGTAATCCAACTTTGTGATGGAGTCATTAAAGCATTTAAAAAGAAAAAGAAAAAAAAAAGCGTATTGCACATAAAGTGAAAGCTTAAATTCCACCAGAACCGCCTAGGATGCTAAAGCGAGAACTTAAAAAATTTCCCTCTTGGAGGAAGATGCACAGAGGTGGTGGTGGTTGGGGGGTGGGGTGGGGGGGGGGGGTGTTCGTGCACTGGTGATGTGTGTGTGTGTTAGGGGGGATAAAAAAAATAAGGGGAGGATCGCTTGCACCAAACCAGGGGCCACGAGGAGTTGAAGTGACACACTGGGAGTCCTGGGGGGTGTTAATGTGGCATAAATAAAATCTGGTGTTTGATATCTGCTCAGAGATTGATGCAAATGTGTTTTTTTTTTTGTTTTCCTTTTACTCTCTCTATGTACAACTAAGGCTTCTTGGTTGAATTGTTTTCAGGCTGCCCCACCCACAATGCTTTGCTTTGACACACCCATCACTCAAACTCTTTAATTCCTTTTTCTTTTCCCCCTCCTTTTGCTGTGTAAACTCGGCAGGTCGATCGGAACAGCAGCCACAGTCTGGCGTGGGTGATGCACGGATAGAAGGATGGATGGATGGATGGATGCTGCAGCGGTGGAGGTGCAGAAGGAGAGAAGAGTTGTAGAGAAGAAGAAAAAAAACAAAAAAAAAACAAGGAGTCTTGTCTCTGATGTCTGTTGCAATTAATATGTAAATGTGCAATTCCATTAGTTGCGGCCATAGGGTGGGGTGGGGGGAGGTGCAGAAGACGTGATGGGTGGGCGGGTTTCGGTTCTACTTGGAAAGCTTGCTAATGACTCGAATGAGCGCTCCGTTCTCATCCTTTAGTCTCTGGTTGTCTGCTTTCAAGTCTGGGAGCATCTGAAAGGGAATGAAAGAGGGAGCGGGGGGAGGGGGAGCAGAGACGGAGAAGAGGCTTAGACAAGTCGTGACAGAAACCCGGCGCCTTTCGGTGGTCGGGCCGATTTTACAAACTGTTAATTGCAGCCTTTGTAAGCGATCACGAGTCACACAGCAGCGTCACCGGCGTTTGGCTTTCTTGACCTTAAACACGTCCTCATTCCAGAAAGCGGGCCAAAGGTTGCAACAAAGCCATGCACAACCTGGACGGCCACCACAAAAATCAACTTCAGTGTCCTTCAGTGCTGAGTGTGGAGCAGTGGCTAGTGTGGACGCCACAGGTTTTTGTCCTGGTCGCCTCCCCACAACTACACACCCCGACAAGTTTGTGTGTTTAAGAAACAAATTAAGCCCATGAATAACAACACCACCACCACCACATGAGGGCCATATGAGCAATATGTACACAGGATGACGACACCCCCCCCAAAAAAATAAACACAACAGAATGCATAACAATTGTAATTGCCATTTCCTTGGTTGACCAAGACATATTGGGGAAGACCTTTTCCCAACATGTCTTGGTCAACCAAGGAAAAGACATTCACGCTGGAAGCCTAATTTTTCCAACAAATCAGACCATTTGCAGCATAATTTGTAAAGAACATGACTTTTATGCAAAGCGACCAAGATAACGGAAACTTTGGGGAATGACTGTACACAGACTGAAGTTTAAGTGGGATTTATTACAATTTTTATGGGTGTGTGTGTGATATATACACACACACACCACATATACACACACACACACACATATATACACACACACACACACACACAACACACAACACACACACACACACACACACACACACCCACACACACACACACACACACACACACCACACACACACACACCCACACACACACACCCACACACACACACACACATATACACACACACACACACACACACCACACACCC